>NW_020439134.1:779414-825524 GCF_000699045.2 Agrilus planipennis
AAAACTCCATAAATACTGAGTAGCTAGAAATTTAAAGTTTATATTCCTAGTAGTTTTCAGAAATTTTATTATGCATTCTTGAATATAGACTTCATTTTATTTAGGGGTAGAGACAAAAAATTCAAATAGATGGTATTTATTATAGTACTTCCTAAGTGGTTTATGCAAGTAGTGACAGAAATATCAGAAACTCCAAATAG
Organism: Agrilus planipennis; assembly: GCF_000699045.2. Lineage (NCBI taxonomy): Eukaryota > Metazoa > Arthropoda > Insecta > Coleoptera > Buprestidae > Agrilus > Agrilus planipennis. Next base: position 779,615 of record NW_020439134.1, read on the forward strand.
CTTCACAACTACCAATTCCAACAAAAAGAAACACTTTTTATGAAGGGACTTTAAATTTGATTTTAGCCATGACCTTCAAGATTATCCGGATGCCAAGTTAAAAAATTTTTTAACTTTAACATCAAATTCGAAAAGAGAGACACTTTACATGCGAGTATGTGGTCAAGTATGGAATTATGGAGGTCTAATCAAGACCCGAGCCTGACGGTCAGTGTCTTTGATTTTTCGATTAGTTTTTGATTTCGAGAGAGGAACTGCATGGAGACCCAGGTGAAGAATTCCACCATTTAGTCATTTTTTGTATGAATATTATTATATAGTGATCTTATTTAAAAAAGGCAACAAATTTATATCTATTTCCTGCCAGTATATAAATCAACAAAATACTAAAAGTCAATATAAAATACCAAACAGTCAATATAAAAATACTTAACGGTCAGTAATAAATTAATAAGTATGTATCATTAATAACTTAAGTGCTTGTTAGGTAAGGTTATTAATGTAACTTAATGGTTACTTAGTTTGTTAGTTAGTCAGTTAAATATTAGTTACTTAAATTTAAATATTAAACATATGTATGTAATTACTGACCTTTTATATTTAAATGCTGACTATTAAAGGATACTGACCATTATAGGTATTATATGTAGATACCTAACTACTGATTCTACAAAATATTTAAAAACTGACCAAAAAGGATTAAAAAACTAATCGTAAAGTACAACCCGTTTAAAAAGGGGATACGGGTAAGTGCTGAGTGTATATCCATCACTTCAAAGGTGGACCACCTATTCCGACGGTTCTCCCCCCCATTCCCCCCACGTTTAACCATTTTCCCTTCTGAACCCTCTCCCCAATCACAACCTTCAATTCTTTTCTCGGGGATGAGTAACCCTCAGGATTTATCTCCCCACTGAGGGGGGGTTTTAGTCGGTAAAAATCCGACATTACCTCCCTTCAGGGGGTGTCTTTTGAAAACTTCCTCTCCTCGAGAATAATGTAAACAAAAAAAAAAGTGCCGCATATTTATGAAGTTTTAATGAAGTTATAACTAAAAAGACGGCGCTGGAGTCCAAAACTAATGAAATTAAGAGGTACGACTTAGTGATTTAGACAATTGTTTAGCATTTGGGAGAATTAAAAAAAAAGCATCAAAATGGGCTATTGGTGTCATACAAAAAATGTTTGGCTCGATAGAATAGGTACATATTATTATAGTATAGCATCTGTTATTTATGATGCAGTTTATAAGCAAACTTAAGTAAGCTGACATATTAAAAAATTAGACGAAGTCTATTTTCAGCCTTACATTAATTTTTCGACGTACAATTAATGTATTTTTATGCTGTAGTGATTCCCTGATGTGCTATAAAAGTAAACACAACATTGTTAATAAAGTGTTGCATTTATTTTATTGATCTAGCAATTTTTTATCTGTTACGCAGACTAAATTTATTATCTTAGCACATTCAAAAGCGTTCATTTAGGCAGTTGTTGTGTGAGATATGTAGGTATCTATAAGGTTTTGAAAGGTTTCTTTAATCTGATTCTATTTAACAAATTAGGTAATGGATTTTATATTGTCGTAGGTTTAGTTTCTCCAAGACTTTTAGTAAAGGTCGAATTATTTTAAATAAGTTATGGAAAAGTTTAATTAGTTAGTAAAAATTAAAATTGTTCCTTGTTATCCACTTTCAGATAGGTAATAAAGGGTGTGAGAGGATAGACACTTAATTGTTGGTTGTTTTAAAATAAAGTTGCATTTTTATTTTGCAGGAGGGTTGATATTGCTCATTTGGTTCTTTTTTCACTTAATTGTTAGTTTTATATAAAATTACTATTCGATAACAGTTTTTTTAGGTTGCCTATCTAGGTCACAAACATTCGAATAGAAAATTAAAAAGCGTATGTATAATGAATGCGGGTCATATTTTTAAATAGGTCAAGCTGCAATCGTTACACAGTTGCATTGATGTAGCTTTACTAAAATATCCATTCACATCCAGATGGTAGGGTAATGTTCTTGGATTGGCCTTATAAAAGTTCAGTTACGTTTCTTTTAAATTTGATTGCCTTTTACTGCTGAACAGTCCCACAGTGATCTAAATGTCTCTTTTGTGTTTAAAAAGCACCAAGAGAGTCTTTACTCTGTATGATGTAATCCGCCTGCAAATCTATTTAGATTCCTTTTGTCCGCACGGCAAACTTTTACTATTCCATAACTGCAACATTTCAAGAGACCCAAGAGAGGAAAAGTCGGAGATGTGGTACGTTTTTAGTATTACATTGTGACCAACATATAGCAATAACTTTGTTACATTTTGTAATTTTCTTTGAAAACCCCAATTGCTTCCAATCAAGGCGAATGGATAATGGATACTAATTTTCGTTTTTATTGCGAGTATCTTCATATGCCTATATGAGGTTAAAACATCAGCAGTGTATGAAGTGAAAAATAACGTTTCCATGCTAATCTACAGTCTACATCTATACTAAATAGTAATCAGCTAAAACGGCCTCAAAAGTTTTAATTTTAGAGAAATTGGTCATTGGATGAATAACTCGTTTATATACATTTATCATGTCTAAAATTTATAGGTACATAATTTTATTGCGAGATGTAAGGGTAATACTATATTAACGAATGTAGTGTCGATTAAAAAAAAAAAAAGACAATTGCATGACCATTTTTGCACATTCATTTTTGAGTTTTTCTTTTAAGAATAACATAAACAGTGAAGTCAAAATTTTGCAAGTGTTGTTGAATTTTTCTGATTGGTTTGAAAATTGTTTTGAATGTCATGTCGTACAAGGAAACGGCTGATCTTGTCAGCAAATCCTAAGATGAATGGCAGGAAGGCGTTTTTCTTGGGATTTTCATCTGTTGATGTTTTTTGTTTGTTATTATAGAAACACTTCCTTATTTCTCTTTTTGTATAAACGTTCGCTTGTAGTGTAGATTCTAAATGGTTGAGTTCTTCGCTCAGATTATCTGGTTCGCAGATCCGTCTAGCGCGTTCGCATAAGGTTTTTATGATACCTATCTTCTAACACGGATGGTGGTTTGAGGAGTTGTGTAGGTATCGGCTGGTATGCGTGACTTTACCGTACACGGAATGTCCAATCCTGTTTTCTGTCCTGGTGACGTTTACATCTAGGAATGGTCGTACACAGTAATGTTTGGGTGTAGGGATTTAAATATTCCAGAAATTCTTGTAGTTTTGTATTCCCATGGTTCCAAATTAGAAATGTTTACAACAGATGAAAATCCCGAGAAAAAATGACTTTCTGCCGTTCATTCCAAGGCTTACTGACATACACGATATGACAAAAACAATATCCAAACTAAGCAGAAAAATTCAACTAAACGGTCAGTCGTCACATTGAAAGAACACCGTGCCAATTGTCGTTTGGGATACACGGAAAAATCCTCAATAGCCGGACACATGCTTAATAATGACAATATAAGGTTTGAAGACACCCAGGTGATGTGCGGGGATTCGGTGTACTATCCAAGACTATCCAAGAAAGCTATCGAAATCCAGAAACATCTAGAAAACTTAAGAATGCCTGAGATTAGTCTAACGTAGGTATCAGTAATTGCCAGGACTAATATATAAAGAATAAAACAGTCGCTCTCGCCTGGCTCACCGAAGCGTGACAGTTGTAATGAGAAGCAGTATACGTAAATATATGCCAAGACCACGACCTGCGCAGACTTCAACCTACCATCCTAGGAAGGAGAACTCGTGAAGGTGCCGTCCATGGGTGTTGACGAAACGTTGAGAGCAAAACTGACAATAGTATCAACGATGACCGCGAAAGCATGAATAAATTTATTACAGAGAAAATTAGTGTTGGTCTTGGTTTTGCGAAAATGCCGGTTTGAGATGACGACTGTATTTATAATCAAGATCAAGAATACAACCAAGACCGAACGAACAAGACCAACACCAAATACGCAAGACTAACTTACGTCCGGTGGATTTATGAGTTAAAATATTTGAAGCAATTTTAATATATTATTTTCGTGGAACAAAATATTTTTAGTATTTGAAATTTTCAATTTGATTTACCAGATTTTAACACTAAATGTTAAAAAAAAAGAAACTTAATTACTGTTAGAGAAAAAGGATCTACAGGAGTAAATTTTCTTTGTTCCTAGGCTTGGATAAGATATGGTTGAGATAAAGTAATTTTTTTTCGATCTTTTTTTACTATTTGGTTCATTAAAAGGTCAATTTATGCGTTGTAGGAAGGATCAATTTATGCATTGAAGGAAGGGTAAGTTCTCTAGTTTTCATAACTTTCATAACTATCAACATTATTTTCTGTGTTAAGAATCTGGCATGTAAAACAGAGAATTTTAGTAGTTAAACTAATTATTGTCTCGGTAAATAGAAAAGTCTGGGCTTTGAAGAACTGTAAAAAAACGTAAGGGAGCGTTTACTAATTACGTGAGGCTATTTTGGCGATTTTGCGACCTCCTGCCTCCTCCCTGTTGAGAAGTATTGAGATTTTGCTTGGTCCCTCTCACATTTCAATAGAGATCTAAACAATCGATTTGCGTTCGCAAAACCGCTATAAATATTATTGTGTATTTTAAATCCAGTGGAGTAACATGGTTTACTTAATTTAACTCAATTTATTTCAATGTTATATACTGTTTCTTGCGGAAAAAAAGTTACGTGAAATTTACCGAGACCCCCTTCTCCTCTACGTGAGATTGAGTAATATTTGGCTCGAACCCCTCTCCTCCTAAACGCCTCACGTGATTAATGTACGCACTCTTAACACGAAAGATCATGACCAAGACCGAGACAATATTAATAAGACCAGAACCAAGAAGCCGAGGTTATATTAGCAAAACCAAAACCGAGACTATATCAGCAAGATCAAGACTATGACCAAGACTAGAATTATTTGAGTAAGACCAAGACCAAGACTGTTAGTGTTTCAGTAAGACCAATACCAAGACTTGGACAGTCATGTCACAAAATAATGAATCTAATTTAATATGAAAAAATACATTGCTTTTAGGGTTCTGCACTTCAAACGTAAGATCGGAACCCTTATGAGATGACTAACGTACACTGGAACTACTTTTTATGTGTTAGGTATTTAGTAGGTATTCATAATAATTCTACAATTAATTCTTAATTATAAAGTGTTAAATGTTATACAGGTATTTATTCATTGACACTTTATTAAGATTCGTTTTCTTCAGAGTAAAACGTAAATGTTTTATATAAAATCAGAGAAATGTCAAAGGCGAAATAAAAGCTTAAAGCTTTTCTTGGAAAACATTCAATCCAACTTTATGTGTAAAATCAATAACTGACAATTTCAGTGCCCTTTTATTGCATTCGTTTGTTTTTCTGAAACTTCTTTGAACGATATTCACTTTATCCGTTTTCATTTGCTATGAAAAGTGTCAGTTTAAACGACACGATACCTATAACGGTAATAATGTATGTCTATAGATTTTCGTGAAAAGTGTAAGTATTATTAGCCATCTGTTTCAAATCTGCTCAAACCTCCATTCAAACTTGAAAAGTCTGACATCAAATCAATGTCGGTTTTGTCTCAAGGGATCTGCTGTCCGTTTTGTCTTTTATATCCTTTCTCAAAACATTTTCTGGTTTTATTGGTAGAAGAAAAGTGAAAAACATTTTTCGTTTTCCAAATTATAAAGTTTTTGCTTTGCACGTCTGTACTCATTTTTCTCTTAGCTAGGTTTTTATACTTTATATTTCCTTCAACACCATGCTATTTCTAAATTAGTTTACTTATTAGTGCAAAATTATAGACACTTTATAGAAACATACAGGTGATTAGTTAGTTATGTCAGAAGTTCACATGAGAAACTATCTAAAACTAGTATAAACCTCCCAAATTTGAAGGGGGTGATCAGGTTGTCTAGGATGAATAATATTTATATTTTAACAATTGTGTTCATCTATATCGTAACATAATTTAACTTATGATTCCGTCGGCCGGTGTTTAGTTATAGCCACTACTACATCCTATCTAAGACTCTACGAACTAATATTGACATTTAAACACGCCCAACACGTCAAAAAGTTTTCGATTCCGATTAAGCAATAGTACCCTGTATATCTCCGCGTTTGGAACGAAGTAGGTACTGGACTTCGGTTTAAGGTGGTTTAAGTGTAACTAGAGTTGGGAGGCTTTAGTACCCTACGATCACTTCAAAATCGACCAGTGCCTCATTGTGGCGACACGCTGGCGCGTTTTGGAATTTATCTGTACGTGTAATCTAAAAAAAAAAAAAACTTGGGTGTTTCATTCCCACCAGCTAGTAATGCTGGTGGGCGGGCAGTTCCTCCGGACTATGCCGGAAGGTAGGGCGGAAGGCTCTCTTCAGCCTCCTTTCAGGAATCGTGGGAATGGGAGGGTGGTGGTTCGGGTGAGAAAGTTGAGGCGGACGAAATGAAGACAGAAGAGAGTGAAAGATTATCTGTGGAATATTACTGTCTCAGCATTTGCTTAACTGATCCAAGGAAACCACAGAAAAACTTGGACCAAGGCAGACGGACCCGGAATCGAACCGGCGTCCTCCCGAATGCTAAGCAATGGTCTGGACCTCTAGGCCATGCCGCTCGGTACGTGTAATCAAATTTAACCAGTACTAAGAACTGCAAGTAATCGTATCTGGGAGGAGTTGGTAATTGTTGCTGGGGTAGGGGAAGTTTACACCAACGGGTGAGTACCGTCCAATCTGTTTGGATACCAACATGCAGGGGGACTGGACAGGTCCTATACCCATGGAGTCCAGAGACGTTGTAAGCTTTTGGTTGTTTCATTCACAACAGCGACTAACGCTGGTGGGCGGGCTGTCCCCCCGGACTACGCCGGAAGTTAGGGCGGAAGGCCCTTTTCAGCCTGCTTTCAGGAATCGTGGGAATGGGTGGGTGGTGGTTCGGGTGAGAAAGTTGAGACGGACGAAATGAAGACAGAAGAGAGTGAAAGATTATCTGTGGAATATTACTGTCTCAGCATTTGCTTAACTGATCCAAGGAAACCACAGAAAAACTTGGACCAAGGCAGACGGACCCGGAATCGAACCGGCGTCCTCCCGAATGCTAAGCAATGGTCTGGACCTCTAGGCCATGCCGCTCGGTACGTGTAATCAAATTTAACCAGTACTAAGAACTGCAAGTAATCGTATCTGGGAGGAGTTGGTAATTGATGCTGGGGTAGAGGAAGTTTACACCAACGGGTGAGTACCGTCCAATCTGTTTGAATACCAACATGCAGGGGGACTGGACAGGTCCTATGCCCATGGAGTCCAGAGACGTTGCAAGCTTTTGGTTGTTTCATTCACAACAGCTACTAATGCTGGTGGGCGGGCTGTCCCCCCGGACTACGCCGGAAGGTGGGCGGAAGGCCCTCTTCAGCCTCCTTTCAGGAATCGTGGGAATGGTTGGGTGGTGGTTCGGGTGAGAAAGATACGTGCTTATTTAGCGTATTTTAACCCTTTGACCATGGACGGCGGGTAAATAAAAAACCACAAGAAGATCAACAACCTCGTAGGTGTATCTTAATTACATTTATCTAAGATAAGGTTTATCATACAGTTAGTATGTCATTTGTGTAATTGTATTCAGAAATTTTTAGTGCATGTCCCTGTACCCGCTTATTTAGCGTATGTTAATCATTTGCCATGGAGGCCGGTTAAATCATAAACCACAAGAGGGTCAACGACCTCGTAGGTGTATCTTATGTAAGATAAGAATAACCATACGGTTAGTAAGTTATTTATGTAATTATATTCAGGATTTTAAAGGACCTAGAGAAATAACCAGAAGCGCGTCAAAAATTAGAAGAAGCCGAGATAGGATTTACCAGTTTCCTGTCATGTTCACATATCCCTATAATATTGCTAAATTATTTGATTGTTTTAATTACCTATTTTAAATTAATTATTGTATTAATTTTGAATAGGCTCTGCATTGCTTATTCGACATTAGCCTCATCTATTTTAATTAAGCCATTTTAAATTGAATACAAAATTTAGTTTAATCGTAACACACGTATGAAGGCGCGTTACTCGTGACAAGAATTACTCGCTTCATATTATGATGTATGCACCTGGCATCGTTTGAACTCTCATCTTCGTAACAATATGGGAAAGAGTTGTGAAATATTTGATTATGATTAGGCACATATGATGCTGTTACCATTAAATTGTCAGATTAATAATGATATAATATAGTTATTACTTTCATGTTTGGCGAACTCTTAGGTGTATTAACAGTTTCTGTAATCTTTTGTTACTTTCAGTTTGTAAGATTATAAGTAACAATAATTAGTATCTTTAATATGAAATATTCTCAATTTTTACCCACTACACACTTCCTCAAATTAATGAGGAAAAATTTTTGTTGCTGTTGTCACACCCCCGCCGGGAATCGAACCCGGGCTCTTTGGCTTTACGCGCCAATGCTTTGACCACTAAGCTACGAGAGATGACAACAGCAACAACGACAAACCGTACTATTAGTCACAGATGTAGATGACTAATGTAACTATGTACTGAATATAAATATATATACAATGTAGAAATCTTCCCGAAGTGAATTAGTTTTNAGTATCATTTGTAGGTACATAACGCTTTATTGAAACATAAAGTTATTTATAAAAAAACTTAACTAAAGCATAACCTTTCTATTTCCTAATTAACTTAAAATTTATTATTATTTACTATGTAACACAACCTGTTACGTTCTAATATGTCACATTTATCTTTAACTAAACCCTCTCGACTTCGTTTTTGCCTCATCAGTCGCTCTTTCAGGATCGTTAGACCTTTACCAAGTAACTTAATTTCTGTGGTAAATTCTTATATATTTGACTTGATATAATTCAATATCTTTTTCTAGTTTTCAGATTCTTCGTTAATAAGTTAGTTCCTCTTCACATTCGTTTAATATTCCATTAAATTCATCTAATTCCTTACTTTCATCACACCTTCATCATGAATCCTTCATCGCCTGTTTCACATACTCTATATATTGTTTCTTCCCTCTTGCATCTAATACTTGCATACTTCCCTTTTGTTTCTTGCTCTAAATGTTGCTATTAACGTCCAAACTTTGCTTTCATTTCACATACTCTGGCTGTTCCCTATATTCCCATTTCATTCCTATAAATTTCTCCTCCTCACAATCTTTCCTTATCCACTTATCAACCTTTCTAGTATCTTTATAAATTCATTCTTTTTTCTTAAACAATTCCCATTCCGTCACCTCTCATTATTCTCTTCTTACTAATGTTTTCCTCATCACACATTTGTTAACATTCTCTTTCACACCCTCCCAATTTTTGATATATTTACTGGATCATTCACCATATTTTTGTATTTCTCAGTAGTCTTCTTACAAATCCGATCACTTTTCACATAGGTGACGATATACTGTCAATAATTTTAAATTATATTATGCAGAGCAACTTTAGTTTGATCAGTTACTGGAGGAGATTGACTGTTGCATGATGACGAGAGCTGATAAGTTCGTCTGGTCATTATCATCATCATAAGGCCGTCAGTCCTAAGACTGGTTGGACAAGCACCTCCACTCCTTCCTATCCTGAGCTAATCTTCGCATTTCTCTAAAACTAGAACATCCCACATCCTTAACTATTTGCGAACAGTAATCTAATCTAGGTCTACCTCTACTTTTTTTATCTCCTGTTTCTGCCTCTAATATGTCTCTGACTAGACCGTTATACCTGAGAAGCTGTCTTACCAACTTATTTCGTCTATTTCTTATTGGCTTCCTTAAAGTCTTTTGTTTAGATTCCTTTATGTTTATTTATATATTTTGCATTTCAAGTGATTATACTTAGTTTGATAAAATTTCATCTAAGTTCGCTATCAGTAATTCAAGAAAGAATGTTCGACGTTCTTTTGTTCCTGTTTGCAAGGGTCGCAGCTTTATTAACACATCATAAAATTTATTTGGGTACTCGGAAATGTTGGTACCTAATCTTCACAAAGGCAGTTCATTGCTGCCTTTTCTGAAATTTTGGTCAGATCGTGTCGCCGACCTCGGTACCTGAACGACCCCACAAAACTTATTTAAACTTGTTTACTATCAAAAGCCGCCGTCTCTGCTATCGATGACAATTTTGTCACCCCACTAGGTTGTGAAGAAAATAAATACTTTGTACATAAAAATTTTGATTATTAAGAATCTTTTTTTTTATCATAGTAATATCCCTTTGTATATAGTAAATAAATTGTTAACTAAACTGTCGTTTGTTGTTATTCGTTTCTAATAAGTGCACAGCTTTTTAATTATGGTTGTGCAGCAGTGTACCAGCGCTAATAATAATTTGTTAAAGTACGCTGCCTCAACGCAATTCAAATTACATCTTTTGTTCTCCTATTCTTTCTAATACCTCTTCATTTTCAACCTTCTCTATCCACGGTATCCTCATCATTCGCTGGTGACACTACATTCTGAATTCTAACCCTTTCTTTTCCGCCACACTTACTGTCCATGTTTCGCACCCGTACAGCGTCCGGTGACTTCTTTTTATTGAAGGTGACTCGACCCTGCTTTATATCCCTACTACTCCTCCCGTCCTGACTTACTTCCTAGATACCTAAAATCAGCCACTCCTATCCTTCCGTTTCCTATCTTTATATTCGCTCTTTTCCTACTTTTTCTTCCCTTGCATACCAGTAATTTTACTTTTATTTATTTTTATACAATTCTGTTTTGTCAATACCGCCTCCATTTTATTTACGGCTATCTTTAACTCCTCCTTGCTAAATGCTACTACTGCTATAGTTGTAATACGTACATTAGATAAATTGCTGAATCTATTATTCTTTGTTTAATTCTTCCTTATCCTACGATTGTTATTTTAAAAAAAAATTATATTGTTCAATCTGAGGGTGCTATTAAGAAAATTAAAGAATAAAAAAAAATTAATAAAACTCATTCAAATCGGGGCAGGCGCTTGAAGGATATGCCTTAGTAAAATGGATTGAATTTTAAGGAAATTAAAACTGATAATGACAGCAATAAAAAACAAAAAAGTTAAAACCATTCATGCGGGGCTTGAAACAATTAAATCCCACTACCGTACCACTCATTCTATCTGAAATATAAATTATTTCAGTTTGCTTACTTTTAATTATCTATTTAATAAATGTGATTGTCTCCAAAACCGCAAGACTGAATGGAGTGCACGTGCCTCACTATCTTTGCTTTGGGAGACTGCGAAATAAAAATAAAAAAAGCATTACTCAGTTAATTACTGTGCTTCCCATCTTAAGAATTTCTTTAGACTTAAACGACAATACCATTAAACGCTTCACTATTTTCCCGAACGTCGATAGCGTTGTTGAAGTAGAGATTTAAGCGAGGGAATATGGCAAAAGCGAACAAAGAGGAGTTATTATCGTATCGCACGGAAGCTAAAATAAAACGATCACAATGCGGTTTTCATCATCACTCACCATCAAAGAGTTGAGCACAGAGGAGGTTTATAATGACACTGTTCCATTGGACTGAATCTTTAGAATGATATGGTCGAGTATTTGTATGGAAGCTTAAACTAAAGGCTGTACAAAAAATTTCATGTTTCAACTTTCAATCCATGCTATTGCTTGTTAATGCGAGACTAATAAATAAGCGATGGCTAAACGTCCTATTTTAAGAAAAAAGTCCGTCATTACACAGCGGTTCCTTTAGATAAATTCTGTCAAAACTCGGAGTACTTATTAATTTTGCTGTATGTTTACAACATTTAAAAAAGAATTTAGTAAGAGGTTAATCAACATAGATTAAAATTACACCATCGACCGAGCATTTAAGCCGCAACAACCGTTAATACCACTGGACTGTTGCCGCTAATTGAAAATTTTTACAACCATACGTCTTGTATGTTTATCGAATACCACACTACACTATTCATTATTTGTGAAATTTTTAAATACAGACTACAATTTCGCTGCGTTTGCGCAAAGAATTTACCTAAATGAAAAAAATAAATCTGTTTCGCTTGCGTGAATCATTAAAATAACATTTTAATAGCGGTTAACTGACAAAGATGGTAGTAAATCCTTTTATAACAGGCAAGTACTAATAAATAACCATATACAGTATACAAAACATATAATCTGCATAAGGTAGCAGTAAATTCCTAACGTTTGTGCTGTTTGTGGTTATTTATAATTTATGTAAGGCATTACATGTGCTGAAGTCTGTGCCTTGCTACTTACAGTGCAAACGCATTACAAATTGGACATGATATATGTCACAACAGACTTGTTTGTAAGAAATTATAAGACGCAGGGGATTTTGACGAGAATTTTTAAAGTATGTAAAAAATATTGTCTGGAAACGAAAACATCTACGTCTTTATGAAGTTCGAAGAAATAGATAGTTGTGGCGAGTACATTTTAACATCATCATCATAAGGTCGTCAGTCCTAAGACTGGTTGGACACGCATCTCCACTCCCTATCCTGAGCTAACCTTCGCATTTCGCTAAAATTAGAACAACCCACATCCTTAACTATTTGCGAACAGTAATCTAATCTAGGTCTGCCTCTACTCCACTTAACTGCTCCTTCTGTCTCTAATATGTCTCTGATTAGACCTTCATGCCTAAGGAGGTGTCCTACCAACCTATCTTGCTTATTTTTAATTGACTTTCATAGAGTCCTCTGTTCTTCTATTCTTTCTAATACCTTTTCATTTTTAACCTCTATTCATGGTATCCTTATCATTCGCCTGTAACACCACATTTTGAACGCTTCTAACCTTTTCTTTTTCACCGCTCTCACCGTCCATGTTTCGCACCCGTACAGTACCGCACTCGAAACATACACCTTTAACAATCTTTTTCGAATTTCTAAATTAATCGTTCGCGACTTCTTTTTATTGAAGGCGACTCGACCCTGCGCTATCCTCTGCTTTATATCACTACTACTCCTTCCGTTCTGACTTATCTTCCTAGATACCTAAAATCAGCCACTTCTTCTAGTCTTTCGTCTCCTATCTTTACGTTCGCTATTTTTCTACTTTTTCTTCACTTGCATATCAGTATTTTTGTTTTACTTTTATTTATTTTCATACTATTTTATTAGTACCACTTCCATTTTAATTTAAAGCTAACTCTAACTCTGCTAAATCTGCAAATCTAAGCATACTAATCTTCTGACCCTCTACATTTATCCGTACAGTTGTACTGTCTTTAATGATGTTGATCGCGTCTTCGATGTATAGATTAAAAAGTAGCGGTGACAGTGTTCATCCTTGTCTGACTCTTCCTAATATATTTACTTCTTTACGTTGCTGCTCCAGCTCTATAACTGCCTGTTGCTCTTTATATAAACTAAGTATCACTCTTCTAGCTCTGTAACTCATCTCTACATTTTTAAGTATATTTAACATCTTGTCCCCTTTTACATTGTCAAAAGCATTTTCTAAATCTACAAATCCTATGCACGCGCTCTTTCCTTTTTCTATCGTTTTCTGTATTGTTACATTTTAATATGTTTAAAAAATGTAGAAATGTCTTTTCTTTTAAATACTATTTTGTTTACTTTCGGGAGCCTTCTGGAAACATCCGGATAGTTTATTCTTGCTTTGAACTGTTTAACTGCTTTCCCAGAACGCAAGTAAGACACACACTTTTATAAATACGGCGCACATGAAGAAAGGCGCCCGCAGCTAGTCGGCGAATCGATAAGCCGTTCACCCACACGTGTGCCCGATCGCACACAAACACACTCGTGATCGCCACAATATGTAACGGGTAATTTTGTTCAGCAGTTTTCTATACAGTATCTTTTTCAACAATAAGCATTGGGCTTGCTTTAAAAAAAGCATTTCATACGTATACATGAAATACGTTTTAGATATTTGGCAGGCATAAACTGCCGCTTTTGTTTGTCATGTATCAACGCCCTTTAGGTACTAAAATACTTAGGCTAAATTAAAACTGCCGGTAGCAAGTTATTTCAACTTCAACTTACTTTCAACAGCTGACGGTAGTTGTATATTTTCTATTTAGTCGTTACCTATTTTCTACAATTCAATTATCACAGTGTGGGTGGTTCTGATTAATAACAGATCAACGTAGATGTTCAACAGTTATAAACTCTGCCATTTCCGTACCAAGAAAGTTTAATGTTCATTGTGTCACATCCATCTTGTTGTTGTTCTCTGCCCGTCATTTATGTCTGGAATGTAAGTTAAGTATCTGGACCGACAGTCCAACGTGTATTTGAAAGTACAGCAGAACTCCAATAATTTACTAACTACAGACGTGCACCCCAATTATGAAGTTAGCCTGAGCGATTGCTGTTTAATTTTGTTACGTTTGACTGGAAATTCATTGTGTTAATTTAATTAAAAATGTTAATTTCGGGCACTTCTTCTAAAGTACACCTGCTGATAATTGGGTTGCGACATGACATCCAAAAGCAGTGTGAAACCCCAGTTATTACAAAGATTAGTCACTAAAAACAATCATTATGTTAAAAAAATACTTTTAAAGTACTTTTTCCAATGACTTTTCGTTAAAAATAAGTGAAAATCGACATATTCTCGTGTCGCTCGGCATAGCGATTTGGTAGTGTGACGTCACAATACTGTACGAAATTGCATGAGGCAATCGTGGTTCTACCACAGGCCTCTTTTGCGTGACGTCACTAGAACAGGTTAAGAATCGGCCGATCATTTCGCTGATTTATAGTGACGTTATTACAAATATATATCTTTATATATATATTTCACTTAAATTTTGGAAACATTTTAAAAATTTCGTGTATATTTTTAGTTTTGTGCATAAAATGATTATTTTTTATTTTTTCAACATAAAATGGCATATATTCCATCCATTCATAAGTTTATAACAGTTTTAAATGAGATTTTTTCCACTGATAAGTTGGCAAGTGAAGTTTACCTGGAAATTGTTAGGTGCCCATTATCCCATAATGTTCTTCTTATCGATTAGATAAATTCCCCTTGTTTGGGTATATCGTATTTATTAAGAATTTAGCTCGTTGGTCTGAGAAGGTTATCTTTATAAAATTACTTTTATTTGGTGCAATTTAGACAATAGATCTTTCACGTTGCCTAGACCCTCATCTGTACTTTTCTAAAATTCTAGGCACTTATATTTTTAATAAATAGCACCTGTAAACAATATACAATAATGAGAATTACTTACTATTTATTAAATCACTACAATTAGCGTCACTGTCGTACAGTACAGAATACAGACTCGAGACCCACTCTACTTGTTGCAACGCTGTATGCATTACTACAAACAGAAATAACTAAAACTTTTGGATTTTTCATTCCCACCAGCCAGTAATGCTGGTGGACGGGCAGTTCCACCGAATTACACCGGAAGGTAGAGCGGAAGACCTTCAGTCCCCATTCAGGAATCGTGGGAATGGGTGGGTGGTGGTTCAGGTGAGAAAGATGAGACGGACGAAATGAAAACAGAAAAGAATGAAAGATTATCTTTGGAATATTACTGCCTCAGTATCTGCCTAGGTGATCCAAGGAAACCACATAAAAACTTGGACCAAAGCAGACGGACCCGGAATCGAACCGGTGTCCTCCCGAATGATAAGCAATGGTCTACAAATAAATGAAAAATTAGATGTATTAGCTTATACTTCTTTACATGTTCTCTACTATTCGTTTAAAATGATCAGAAGAACTATATATTTTAAAGCTAAGGTAAAACATACGTTTACAAAAAAGTTGGTAACTAGTCAGAATTATGTTTGTACGCAGTGACGTATTTTAAAATTTAGCCCAGACAAAAAAATTATTTATTTTATTAATTACATAATTTATTTATTTTTATCGTAAAGGTGCAGTTGACGTTGCTCTCTATAAATTGCTTTCGAGTGTTGCAATGCGTAAATTCATACTATAATATATGTAATCTTTGACGAAAAGATCTACCGACTTCGAGACTTCTATTGGTGCTAAAGGAAGGTTCAAAATTTGCAACAACGTGAGTTCGAACCCCGTAGGATGTTACAACTGTATTATCGAAACTTAATTACCACATCTCATACATCATTTCCCAATATTTTTAAGTAATCCACATTCTCATGGTTTGATGTTAGACCGCCTTCTAATTAAGTGTTTATATCGTGCAAGCTTTGTTTATAACTTTCTTGCTACAACGATCAATTTGCATTTTTATTATTTTAGTTTATTTCTGTTTTTAAAACGAATCTCCTGCTTTCGATTGTTCAGAAAACTAATAACAAAAAATCATTTGAACCACAGTTGTATATCACGCAAGGTTCGAATCACTAGAATGTTGCAAGTTGAATGAATCATCGTTGCAGTTAGGTCACAGAGCTCTTTGATATTAAATTTGAAAGAAATAATCAAATCACGAAAAAATCGGCAATGTAGCGTCCGAAATTGGTCAACTGTGTCCAACGAATTTAAACTGCAGCGGTAACATTCACTATGTACCATAGATTGTTATAGAACAAAACGTTCATGGTGGTTAATATTTCGTCGAATCAATATCGAAAAGCAGTTGGAAATGCAAAGCAAAACATTTTTTTTTTTTAATTTTTGCAGTTTCCATTAGTAGATACAATATTTAGTTTTCCACGTCACCCTTTAAAGTAAAAGTAAAATGCAGTAATAGAATAGTGTTTTTCGTTCATTTTTATAAAGGCATGTAAAACCTCCATTTTTCATTGTTTTTATTGTTGTATTCATGCAGTTAGACATATAACATGGCTTGTTTCCGCAGTCAGTATTTTGAAAACTGAAGTGTGTTTATTAATAACCAGGCAAATAGTGAATAATTATTATCAGTGGCAGCAATACTTGTTTTTGATCACTTGAGTAACGTTATGTCTCTTCAAGGTTAGAACCGTTTTGAACTCCAGAGGTTTTCAAAATTAATTTTTGAACCGTAGGAAAGAAATTTGGAAATAGAGTTTTGAGGATTCATTTTCGCAATTCTGAAGAAATGCTTTGATGGTGGATAGCAGCATATAGGTCCAATAAGCGTCGAATCGATTGTTCAAAAACTAAATGCGTGCAAAAACATAAATAACGTCATTAAAACCAAAAGTGCATACCCGATGTTTTTTTTTTTTAATTATTGGGTACACAGCACATAAAAAATTCATATGAAAATAAATAAGGGAAATGCTTAGGGTTATTTTAAGGTCAGAATGTTCAATACCACCTGAGAGGAAAGGAGATTTTTTTGTACCCGGGGATAAACACAGAATCTCTCGCTATCCCTTGACAAGGGGCGCTAGCGTGAGAAAGCCCTTAATAGAGATTACGAACCTATACAGATATGAGAAAATGTTTGCAGAATAGAAGTTACATATTCCTTTGAAGGAAATTTTTATTTTTATATTGTATGAGCAAAAATACATAAATTGGTGAAAGTGTGGAATATACTCTTTAAACTACATTTAACTGACAATATCACTTGCTGCCCTAAATTAGTAGAACCTTCAGAATATTTTGACACCTCTCAAAAGCCTTAAATTGTATTAATTGGATTTATATTACTTTACTAGGCAGCTTTTGCCCACGGCTTTGCTCGCCTATTAAACCATTTAATGGTCCCAGAAATTAATATTACTTCTCCATAAAACCTTTCACTCCCCATTCATCCGTGTAGATTTTTAATTTTATGTTTTATGTTATATCGCCATCTTACATTGAAAATATAAACGTAGCAATACCATTTAACCCTGTATGGGTATGAATATTAAGGTTTAAGTAAATCCGACTACAAATAAAATATGTCCCATAAAAACTGTGCAACTACTTTTCATCTCTTCAATTCTTTATATACGTCTTAAGGAAAAAACTTTAGCTATCTAGGTCCAAGGGTTTAGCCTGAGCTTTGATATAGTAGTGAATCAGGACTATTCTTTTTATATGTATACATACTGTTAGATAGTATCCATAAATTCATATTTAGGTCACTGGTACAAAGTTGGTACATGTATATTATTTATTTAAAACTGTAAGCTAACACCTGCTTACCTATTGTATAAGTAGGTCAATTAACAACCATTTAAATAGCGGAATCAATAATCATAAGGAAGAAGAGCAGTGAAGTCAAGAGTCGCGAATTGACATCAATATCACGAAGATGCAGGGTGGTGAGACGACTTATCGTCTTCACTCACCCGTGTGATAGTTCCTTGCCATTTCCACGTTAATCAATTGTTTAATATGGTAGGCTAAGACAGTTATAAAGTTAAATGCATAATACGTGAGTTCATAATTTGATAGTAAAATATCCGATACATAACAGTGCCGGGAAAACAGTGGGATTAAGGCATGCGAATATTCATTAAAATGTAAGAAAAATTTTTTAATTTCAAAATATTCGGTTCAATTAGAAAAAATGCGAAAAAGAATGCCTGTTATGGACTTTTAATTTTTAGATAAAATTAACATTCCAGTGAATTCCAAGCATTTTTACCAATTTTAATTAATCGTACTAGGTAATTTAAATAGTCCTTCTCAAAGAGAAAGAGTAGCGGAAATAATAGGTTCATTTAAAAGTCAACATAATATCTCTTTATGTAATGAATATTTGCTGAAATCGTGCTTTATTTAACTGAAGTTAGTTTGAACTGGTCTCGTACTTAGAAGCGTAAGTACAAATACCGACTTGATTAATGCTTCTTGCTTACGTAAATAGATTGTCAAGAGTAGTTTAGTAAATGAAAAGTGATACTAAAATGACTGAAATCTTCAATCCATATTACGTACATACACAGGGTGCGTCTTGAGATAGTGAAATATTTCGATTGGATTTCATTATTCCGGAAAAAGTTTTAGACAAATGTAATGTTTTGATATTTGAGATCATTTGAGGTCATTTGCAGGTCATGCAATTATTCTGTTAATGGGAATGCATCAAAATATATTTGTTGGATAATAATTTCTCTCATTTATTTAATGCGAAGTTTTCAAATATTTTTGAAATTGTATAAATAAATAGTTTTTATCCTTTCTTTTGTGATTTCTATATAAGGCTTTTTTATGATAAAGGTGGCAATGAAATAAGTGTAATATCATGATTTTGACGCTTGCTCCCCAAAAAGGTAATTTAAGCCAAAAACGAAGTTGGGGAAATAGTTTTGTGCTCTTATGCAAAGCTCATTGCGATAATTAAGAATCTTTTTTGTCCTCTGTTTGCATGAATTGTGCCCAATTTACATAACATATTTTACATTAGCTTTAAATGCGAAATTAATATTTTTGGCAAAGGATTCACATATTATGTGTGAATTTTAAGTTGATATTTCATTTCATCTCGAACTTAGAAGTCGTTAAGAGTATTTTCATAACAGCAGGGTGTCGTTGGACTTTTTCTGTAGGAACTCTACCTAAAGTTGTAAAGCCTAGAATTTTTACTGCAGTTTATGATCAGTTAAACGTTTAGAAATACTGCCCTTTTCATAATTTTACTACAGAAGAAAAGCAAAAATTTGAACGAATAATAATAATTCGAAAGTATTAGTAAAGTTTACATAGATAACTGAGAAAAATAAAAACCTAAATTAATTCAGAAAATACATCTTTCGTATCTCAAATAATCACATATTTTATTTAATTTAGCATCTTTAAATCTACAAACATGAATTTATGCGAATTCCAAGAAATAAGTTCTGTAGGTTTATTTAAGACATCCTCATCTCAAAACTAAAAAATGCAATGTTTGGCATTTTATGAGAGGATTATTAGGTGAAGTGAAAGGTTAAAGCAACTATAAAAATCGTTTCTGTATGATCTTTCGCTACTCAATTACAATATTCTCTCATTATTACAATCTTTATCTCAAAATTCATGTTATGATAATTGGGCTAGGGTATCTCGATATTTAAATATTCTAAGGTAATTATGGAGACACATTTGAGTTCTCGACTTCGAAAAATAAATCGCAAAAGTCTATCTTTGTGTTTATATCTAATTTCCGACCCATCGAGTGCATTCTTGTTTTCGCAGGCCCTGAGTTAGGAGTAAGACAATGCGACAGAGCTTTACACTTTTGGAGGAATATTCCCTTGCGGACACCATTGCCTTGGCAAGTGACCTTCAGGTCAAACTCGTCGAAGTAAACGAATTTATTTGTTTATATTCATCTCCACAATCACCTACGCCTATGACCGAAGACATTGAGTCTTCATCCGCTGCTCCCCTTACCGACAGCATTTCCTCCCAAATTTACTGAACTCGAGCACTTTCTCGAGGATGTCAATCGGTGCTGCTTGCGTCAATAAAACTCACCTGTCCGAAAAAATCAAACTTTTCGTCCCAAACTTCTCATCCTAAAGAAGGGACCGTGAAAACCGAACCGTAGCGCCGGCGGTGTCGCCATTCTTGTTAGGAGTTCTTTAAAGCACAGGTCTATCTCTTTAGTCACAAACTCGTTAGAAACAGTCGGCATCGAAGTTTCGCTAACTTCCGGTCCTCTCAGGATTAACTCTCTCTACTCCCCCCTTCTGACCGAGACCTTTCTGAACCCTAGGAGTTCCAACTATCGTCGATCTCAATGATAAACACGTCTCTTGGGGCTGTTGACAAACCAATAGTAAAAGGCACCTCTCTTCTTGCCAAAATTCTTGACTTCAACCTCACAGTTGAAGCACCTATTGACCCCACGTTCCTCCCTGCCGCCCACAATCAATTCCCTGACATCCTTGACATTTTCGTTACAAAAAATGTTACACTTTTCGCCGATCCTATCGTGATTGACGTATTATGTTCGGACCACCTTCCAGCTCTGATTGAAGTCCGCCGCCCAATCAAAAACCCCCCAAACCCAACCACGTCACTAGAAACATCTTCTTTCAAGTGCACTCTCATTCGCACAATAGCAGAACTTGACGAATCAGCCTGCGCAGTTCGTTGAGCAAAGTACTTGAAATAGGCCTTATCTCAAAACTCATCGCCCTTATCATCCCACATTTTCTAGTTGGGGTTATCAGGTCCTTTCTCGCAGACAGAAGCCTTCGGGTCCGCGTCGGCTCTGTTCTTTCTGCCAGTAAACCCGTCACAGCCGGCGTCCCACAAGTCTCCAAACTTTCATCTATTTTATTTAAATTGTTCTGTGCGGACATGCCCTCCGACACTTCTATTCTGACAGCTCTCTATGCGGACGACATTGCCCTCATAAACTCAGCCCAAACCATTCTCCACTGCACAGGGAGAATTAATGAGTTTTTGCCCCTGCTCCTAAACTGGTACCGAGAATGGAAACTTTCCGTTAACGAGACCAAATCGAAAGTAATTGTCTTCTATCGTAGGTCCCAAAAATCTCCCTCCATTTTAGTAAACAACCGTCCCATCAAGTGGAGCAACTCTGTCACCTGCCTAGGCGTCGTTTTCGACAGGCTCCACATCGCAACTAAATGTAACAAGGCAATGGGTGCATTCATCGCACTCAAGCTTTTCTTCCGAAACGACTCCATCTCTCCAACATACGAAAATCCGTAAGTTTAACGCAATAATCAATAATTTCGACACTTTCCAACTTCGCCCCGAAGCAACACGACCGTTTTCGAAGGCGCTGTCACCTTGAGTCACTCCCTTTCGTCCACTCCTAGCTTCGCTTTTTAGCGCGAGTGTCCACCCATTACTTCCGAAGTGGACCACCTATTCCGACGCTTCTCCCCCTTCATTCCCCCCACGCTTAATAATTTTCCCTTCTCAACCCTCTTTCAAATCCCAACCTTCCATTCTCTTCCCGGGGATGAGTAACCTTCAGAGTTTATCTCCCCACTCGAGGAGGGGTTTTAGTGGGTAAAAATTCGACACTACCTCCCTTCAGAAGATGTCTTGTGAAGATTTCCCCTCCTCGAGAATAATCTGAATAAAAACCACAAAGATAGAGATTACCGAGCGGCATGGCCTAGACATTTAGACCATTGCTCAGCATTCGGGAGAACGTTGGTTCGATTCCGGGTCCGTCTGTCTCCAAGTTTTTTTGTGGTCTTTCTTGGATCACTTAAGCAGATGCTGGGACAGTATCATTTCACAGATAGACTTTGCATTCTCTTCTGTTTTCATTTCGTCCGTCTTATCTTTCTCAATCGAACCACCATCCACCCATTCCCACGATTCCTGAAAGGAGGCTGAAGAGGGCCTTCCGCCCTACCTTCCGGCGTAGTCAGGACTGCCCGCCCACCAGCATTACTGGCTGGTGGGAATGAAATGCCCAAAAGCTTTTTTTGGGTAGAGATTAATTATAGCCCGAATCTTCATTCTACTATGGATTCCGGCCGTGAAAACCTTTGTTCTTATATTATTCAAATTCATATTTAAAGTATTCAAATTCAAGTATACAAATAAATTCATTTAAATTAACATTCATCTATGCAAATCATTCAAATTCAAATTCAACTAAACAAATGAATTAAGCATTCAAATTTAACTACACAGTTCAATTAAGTATTACAATTCAACCATACCTATTCAAGTAAAATTTTATCAAACGCAACCAATTATTGTAATAGTGTAAATAAATTGTAATTAGAAAAGCAGTCTTCAATTCGAAGTGTATATAAGGAGCCTTCGGCGGGATACCGCCACATACATCAACAACTATCAAATTTAAATCAAACAATACTATTATTATACCTATTAGAATTGCTGTTTCATACAATCAGCTTCAATTAAATAAAACATAAAGCAAAATAGAAGGTAATATTATACGTATTATGTCATTTGTTTTAAAAGTAACTTTTTGTAATTTGTAGCTTGTAACTTAATAAAATATTGATGTACCTTTTATGAAAGCCCTTGGCCGAATTATTACCTCATCGATAAAAAATAAGTTGAATACAGATAGACATAAGGACACATAGATCATTTAGTAAAGTATATCAATTATTGCCCATTTGATGAAAATAGAAAATTATAAAATCAATAAACACTTAAAACTCAACTTAACATCCTATTAGGCATTAATTCTATTACTGTATTAAATGGTCTAGAATACTGAGGGACAATTAGAAACGAAAAAGGATTACGAACACTTAAAATCGCTTCCTTTTAGTTTTAATTTAATTTCATTCATTACGGAACGCATTGTTTTTACCCTTTATTTTACTTGAATCGACTGAATCACATTCCACAACCTTTT
The DNA here is from genome assembly GCF_000699045.2 of Agrilus planipennis. Taxonomy (NCBI): domain Eukaryota; kingdom Metazoa; phylum Arthropoda; class Insecta; order Coleoptera; family Buprestidae; genus Agrilus; species Agrilus planipennis. The sequence goes on from NW_020439134.1 coordinate 802,783, forward strand.
TGTGATTCTTGAAAACAATAAAAATATGATGGTATAGCGGAATGCTTTCAGGAAAAATGTTTTTCGACTCATTCGCTATTCTCATGTATACAATAGGGTCACTAAAATTTAAAATATGTAAAACTTATATCTTATTGTAAATTTTCGAGGTTAGGAGTCTATGTTTGTATAGGATGAGTTGAAAACCATGTAAGGTTTGAAGTTCTTATTAGTGAATTCATTATTTTATTAAAACTGTTTAGTAAATAAATGTAAATTTTCTCAAAATTAGTGTTACCTTCGTAGTTGATACATTCACTGTAAAAATCATAAGATTAAATTTCGTTATTACTGTTTGTTTGTAGAGTGGGTAATACTACTGTACCACTCAGAAATTTCGATATGCTTAGCACTCTAGTGGTCAGGGAAGACTCCATCTGCATCAATTTGATGATAAAATTGTTAATATACTTGGAATTACCACATCTATGATTATACTTTGAGACCTTCTTTTATGTGCATGATAAATACCGCCTTGTTCATATGGAAAAGGTAAAAATACTTAAAAACGATAAGGGTTAACTATTTTTAAAATCGTCAAAAGTCACCTTTCATCTGATTTTTAATATTAATCATTTTCAATATTGATTTCTAACCGCTTCCCCAATTCAATGTTTGCAGATATACTTGGTACAATTAATTATTTACTGCTTTTTGTGCAATATTAACTTTTTTCGTATTGCAACTTTTCCGCATTCATTATTAGCAGGCAATGAAATATGGACGGGGGGGGGGGCTAATATGTGTCATCTGATAATTCTGACGAGAGGCAAGATGCACCGCTTTTATTTCAAATTATTCATTAAAATTTTATTTATTAGGTAAACTTTGTATCCATTTTAGGTATATTTGATAATGTATAAAGCATAGGTAGGTACTTAACAAAAAGTAATTTAGATGAAAGTCTCAATGCAAGCAGTCCTTATTTACCTCCGCTTAGCTACAACTATAACTGTAGAATAGTACATAGTATATATATATATATAGATGTAGGTACGTAGACAAAATGAAGGGGCACCAAAAGCTACTGGAACACTGGACGTTGTTCACAAGAGGAGTGTTGGAGATTACTAACGACCATTTAGAGTAATTTACGACCATTCGAATGGTCGAATGGAGTGTCACGGACCAGATTAAGAAAAAAATCTACCGACAAGGAACCCATAGATTATAAAAAGGTACGACTTAACGGTAGATTAGATTTTTTCTCTGAATAAAGAATTATTCCCTTACTTACGTTATAAAATATACCTACCATACCTATTGAAACTAAATATAAAGGAAAATTTTTAAATAAGCAGCAAATAAATATTCGGCCAGCAACATACAGCATCTATTTCACTGACCGCTAACAGCTATTAGATGTTCGAATCAATAGTCAATTGGTATGTGCAACCTATGGTGTAAAACTACTACAAACAGTAATATACTTAACACCAAAAAACACAACTTTTTCCAAAAGTATGATAAAAACAGGATATTCCACTTACAAAAGTAAGTTTAGTTGGTCAATCATTTATGAATCACGTATATTTGTTCTGGACATCATAAAAGGACTGATTTTATTGATTGACTATTGTAGGTCGCACCCAAAACGAAAATTTGGCATTTTCAACTGAGAAAACAGTGCTGCATTCAGAGCCCTAGCCAAATGGGGAGGTGCCGGGGAATGCTCCCCCTCCCATCTACTCAGCTGGATTTTTGAACTTGTGTTATTAATTAGGAAATATTTTAAAAACAGACTTCTTTCAAAATTTCATGTAAAAACGTCTGTAAGTAAAACTGCTTGAGAAACTCGAAGAGCATTCGTGTATGTGAGCTGTTAGAAAAAGACATAAGGATCATAAAAATAATACCGGTCCTTAGTTCGATGTTCGCTGAACTCTCGCAGGTAGCAAATATTAGCCTTATAGTATCATCAAGAAAACGTACTTAATAGGAAGTGCCAAAATTATTGCTAGAAACGTTAAAATTAATTTAGAACAAGGTTTTCAGATATCACTGAAAGTGAAGATTTTCGGAAAAAATTGATAACTGTGAATCCAATGCAGCAAACTTTAATATAAATATGTTTTATAGGAAAGAATTTTTAAGCCTTCAAGATAAAATTAGAAACCTTTTGCAAGATAAACTCAAATAGGTTGTAGAACGTTTGAAATCAATTTTCAAACATTTCCATAAACCGTTTAGATAAAAAAAATATTACAAGTTAATATACTGAAGAATTGATTCTGCTGTAAATCCACCTGATCACATGCCTAAGTTCTAGGTGCTTCTTATAAAGTTAGAACTATCATTTGATATATGCTCTTCTATGCAAGGCATTATGAAATTAGCTGCTATTATAGAATAGCTGTTGGGGAAGCTTTTCATCTTTATCAGCGCGCTTTTTGATGGCTTCGAACGAAAAAAAATTTAGTTTGTTAAAATAGTTAAAAGTTCGATCAGGGACCATCACTAAAGAGGAGAGACTTGATGCCCTAATAATGATAAAAAGAAAGAAAGACTTTTGCGATGCTCTTGACCTAAAGAAAATGGTGAATTAATGGACGAAACCTAAACACAGGCGAACTTGATATTAACCTATTGTATTAGGTGTTTCTTTTGTTAATGTCAATATGGTCTCGCCAGTTACATCACCAACAAACTGTTTTACCTCATTAACTTGACATAATCTGTAGTGGGATGAAATTAGGTTGATTTAACATTAATGTCTATAATTATTTTTTATTTATAAATGTATATTCTTGGGCGTGTGTTAGTTGGAAAAATTAAGTACAGTAGTTGGTTATTCGGTTGCCCCCCTCCCTTAAACAAAATACTTCGCTAGGGACCTAGCTGTATTCGTTAGTAGGGCTAGCTTTTAAATATTTAATAGTTTCTATATTCTATACCAAATCAATAGGTATGATTATGTTTGCCGACGTTCAATCGCTTGACTATCTGCAATTTTTCAGAGCTCGTATTCTTTTTCTCCTTTTTTCAGCTAATCCCTTTTTGATTCAACACCTTTTTGAAAGCTATCTCCAATGCAACCAGTGGTCTCCTGAGTGGAGTATTAGCGGTAGCTGCTAATTTACTTAATTACATTGTAATGTAATTGAGTTAAAAGACTGACATATTTAAATATTTGTAGTTAATTTTTAAAGAAATGATCACCACACTTCAGGGAAATCAGAGAGTAAACTTCTTATTATTTTGGTAAGTGACTGTTAATATGGTTGTGTGGGAGAGAAGCAGGTAAATTGGATAGTTTTATTGTGTAGGTATGACGATTAGACATACGAAGTGTCCCATTTTAATATGTCCCCGCAAATATTTCGCCTGGGAAATTGCAAATCGGAAAATGACCCCTACAAAAGATGTTGGGTTCTTAGGGAGGCTATCTAATCTTGAAGAAAAAATATACCAAATTTGGTTTAATTGTTTTTGTAACGTTGTTACATTTTTTAAGTAAATGTTTAAGGTAATTCCATAATTTTGTATAATGAGACAATGAGTTCCACAAAATTGAATTACAAGTGGATCTAATGATTAAAGATTGATACGCACCAAGGGGTTGGGATTGAAGGAAGTCACACTAATGAATCTAATTAAAGGGTAGAACAGCAACGAGTAAATGTTCAATGCCAGACAAGGAAAAATGAGCTGTAAATTATGCATTCTTCGTTTAAACCACCTGTAAAGTGGTTTTGATTAAAGGGCGAACAGCAAACCCATCTAGAGGAGTAGTTCATGCCCAAATATACCTAAACTTCTTGAACCCAAGCTTCGACATGACCCTGCTGGGAAGCGGGTTGTGACCTGAGATCTAATCTTTGTGCGATAATAACTTGAAAAGATATGAGTTGGATAGGACTGTAATTTGGGCATGTATTTTCTTTATTTTTGTAAATTTCTGTATTTTCGTAAACTCTAGAAAGAAAGAATTATCGATGCTTCTAATTCAATCTACGCAAATAGGATCTATTTCGTGGTTATGTTCAATTATATTGAAAGCTATACTGGTTTGTTCTATTCTACTGGATTTGGATTTAGGAAGTTTGAGTTAGTTGTTGTGGGTATAGAATGATTCCAAAACATAAGTTTGCTATTCACTATTAACCAAGGCTATTTTACAGGTGGTTTGACGAAGCATATACATTGTATTTTATTATTTTCCCTTGTTCAGTACTGATCTGCAAATCTATTTTATTCAATTTGTTTGTTTACTTAGGTCAAATGTTGCAAGTTGAATTAGGACTATTTGCACTTACCATATGGAGTTGAATTTTTAGAAGAAGTTTCAGTTCCGATGGCAATGCTTTTTTATTTTAAGTATGACCTGAATCGATATTCAGGATTAGCTCCAGATTAAGGAATTCTTAAACGGTCAATAACACAGCCATGAAGTTTTGTGTACGCAATTTTATGTGGTCCCCATGATAACCTCTAATAAGGGTCAACATGACATGATTACTGCAGTGAAGGTTGGATCCTAATGATCCTCTATCAAAGGTTAGCAGCACAGATCTTAATAAGTATTATGTACGTCTATAATTACGAAAGACCGTTTTACGACAAAAGAACCGTTCAACGATAGGCGGCGCATGCGCAAAATATTGTATATGCATTTTACTATTTTTACAAGAAATTTGGTGTCAGTGTTTTATTATAACAGCCAGTTTTATGCTTTACCATAAAATAGTCGCATTCATTTTTTATTCTTCTGTACTAACGAGGTAACGATCATACAAGAATGATTAAATTAAATGATATGAACAGATTTAAAAGCATGTACGACGAAAACTACAAGCAAAATTTTTAAAAATTAATAAAATAAAAGCTTTTTTTTAATGTTTTTTTAGGAGGAGGAGTGAGAACGGAATACAAACATAGACGAACATTCAGTAGCATTATTAATGTAGAGATTGTTAATTGTTGTGCAGTACGTTAGTTCGTCTCATTAAAAACTGTTACTTCATTTAAATAGAGATTATTATTATTTTACGCTGTTAATTTATTTTTGACTAGATTTACTAATTTGAGTCTACTTTATATATAAACTTTATTAAACTAAACTGGTTATTTTATGCAACTTCATAATCTACCAACAAATGATCTATCGTACTGTTAAGTAAAACTTCTTATTCTTATTTATTTTCTCTACTTTATCCCCCATCTACCTCCTTATTTCCAATAAAATGTCCTTTCTCCTTTTGTTTTTACCATTTCCTTTTTTTCTTCGCCCCATACCCATACTACCTCATCTATTATTAACTTTCTGTAACCAAATTTAACCACTTTATCCCCACTTTTCTCTCCTCTTTTAATGTATGTTCCAACATCCTCTGTATCCTTCTCTCTTCCATGGTCATATAATCTCTTATATAAACCTCCGTCCTCCTCAGTCTTCTACCATTTCCAATTACCTGTAGCTTAAGTCCCGCTTCCTAATTCTTGCCCCATATACCTTCTTTTTAATTATCCATACTTCCTTCACATCCACCTTCAATCCCATCTTCTCTTTTATAACTCTTTCCAACTTCGTTTCTTCTTTACTCTCCTCTAACTCTATTCCAAAGATTATTAGGTTCAGTTTTTTTCTTTCCTTCTTTTCTTTTATTGTTCTACGTCTAATCTCCTTATTCTTTTTTTCTTCTCTGCTAGCTTCTCTATCTGCAGCTCCTTTATTACCAATTCCTTCACTTTTTCTTTTAAGCTGTCCTTTCCTAGTTTTAACCATCTCTTTCCGCTTTCTTCATTATATTTGCCCTATCATTCTTCCAGTTGCTGTGCCTTTCCACTAGTCTCTTTTGCTAGATCTTTCATCTTTTCCTTTCTACTTTTAATTTCTTCCTAAGTTTCATCTAGTTTCTGCTCCAATTTTTATCATCTTATTTTTTCTTGTACCTCTCGTTTCTTTTGTGTTTCACTTTCTCTCCATTTTCTTGGTTTTCCTCTTTTAATTTTTTTACTAATTTCATTAACACATCCAATTTGTCCATCTCTATAATATTTTTTTTTTATTTTTTCTTTTCCATCTTCTTTTCCTCCTCCAGACTGTATGCTTTTCGTTTTTTAATTTCCTCCTCTTATCTGCCGTTTCTAAACCAAATTTTTATCGATCGTTTTTCCTTTCTCTGTACTTCTACTATTTTCTTCCATAAGTGCCACTCACTAAATTATTCTTTTCTTAAGTACTTTCTAGTAAATTTCCGCTCACCGTTGATTATATACAATAATGTTTACCTGAAGTACCATTAAAATTCTTAAGGAAGTTACACGGGTGTTGTGGAAAAACTCGAACCATTTAAACCACTCGCAATTAGTCTCCAACCCATAGCAAATCAAATATTCATTGCCCATCTGTTCACTACACATAGACTCAAATTAGTGCCATTTCCCCCTTGAATTGCAAAATAATTATTATAATATTAGTGTTACACTATCTGTATCGTAATCGTTATATCATCACGCCAATGCGTAATATTTCTTTGTTTTGTGTTGTAGACAAGGAAAGAAAGAGTGTAGAAGGAAATGCCGTGTAATTAATTACTAACCGTACAATTATATCCTCTCTGCAACTCTTTTGTCTCTTATTCAATAAGAACGTAGGCTGGGTAATATCATAAACAAATGGATTGTTGTTAAATGAAACAAGGCAATGACAAAAAATTAAACAACAAAAGTAGCTAAATTATACCCAGGCTTTTGATCTGTTCAATTTTAGCTGGAATTATCAAACATTAGTGGATTTATGTCAGCAAAAGGGCAATCGTGGTCGGCATAAATATTGGCCATTTTGAAATAATGGCAACAATGAGAGGCAGGCAATTTGTTTTATGAATAATCAAGCATTCCATATTTGCGACGGTTCCCATTTGTTATGGTTCACGAGCGATAATTTTCAACGAACAGAATGTTCAATGCGGTCGCCATCTGATTAGCATTTGATTTTAATATGAGATCATTATGGTCCATGTATACCCTTTTTTTATGAATAGGTACTGACATTTGTTTATGTATATTAATGACTATTTAAAAAGGCAGTGAAACAGTGCAGTACGATTTCTGAATATTTACTAGATAAACTAACTCTGAAAAGTTGGAAATTTTATGAATAAATACTGGATGAAAGTCGTTTACTTTTGAATATGAATCATTTTTGATAATCCTTTTGTACTTAAGTCACTTTTTTTATTTTTTACTCCCATCCCCGCTATTTAACCCTCTACCTTTCCGCAATCAATCTCTTAGTGATTACATCTTCTACACTACCATCTTCCTATTAACAGTCCCTATGCTATGATTAAATTAAATGATATGAACAGATTTAAAAGCATGTACGACGAAAACTACAAGCAAAATTTTTAAAAATTAATAAAATAAAAGCTTTTTTTTAATGTTTTTTTAGGAGGAGGAGTGAGAACGGAATACAAACATAGACGAACATTCAGTAGCATTATTAATGTAGAGATTGTTAATTGTTGTGCAGTACGTTAGTTCGTCTCATTAAAAACTGTTACTTCATTTAAATAGAGATTATTATTATTTTACGCTGTTAATTTATTTTTGACTAGATTTACTAATTTGAGTCTACTTTATATATAAACTTTATTAAACTAAACTGGTTATTTTATGCAACTTCATAATCTACCAACAAATGATCTATCGTACTGTTAAGTAAAACTTCTTATTCTTATTTATTTTCTCTACTTTATCCCCCATCTACCTCCTTATTTCCAATAAAATGTCCTTTCTCCTTTTGTTTTTACCATTTCCTTTTTTTCTTCGCCCCATACCCATACTACCTCATCTATTATTAACTTTCTGTAACCAAATTTAACCACTTTATCCCCACTTTTCTCTCCTCTTTTAATGTATGTTCCAACATCCTCTGTATCCTTCTCTCTTCCATGGTCATATAATCTCTTATATAAACCTCCGTCCTCCTCAGTCTTCTACCATTTCCAATTACCTGTAGCTTAAGTCCCGCTTCCTAATTCTTGCCCCATATACCTTCTTTTTAATTATCCATACTTCCTTCACATCCACCTTCAATCCCATCTTCTCTTTTATAACTCTTTCCAACTTCGTTTCTTCTTTACTCTCCTCTAACTCTATTCCAAAGATTATTAGGTTCAGTTTTTTTCTTTCCTTCTTTTCTTTTATTGTTCTACGTCTAATCTCCTTATTCTTTTTTTCTTCTCTGCTAGCTTCTCTATCTGCAGCTCCTTTATTACCAATTCCTTCACTTTTTCTTTTAAGCTGTCCTTTCCTAGTTTTAACCATCTCTTTCCGCTTTCTTCATTATATTTGCCCTATCATTCTTCCAGTTGCTGTGCCTTTCCACTAGTCTCTTTTGCTAGATCTTTCATCTTTTCCTTTCTACTTTTAATTTCTTCCTAAGTTTCATCTAGTTTCTGCTCCAATTTTTATCATCTTATTTTTTCTTGTACCTCTCGTTTCTTTTGTGTTTCACTTTCTCTCCATTTTCTTGGTTTTCCTCTTTTAATTTTTTTACTAATTTCATTAACACATCCAATTTGTCCATCTCTATAATATTTTTTTTTTATTTTTTCTTTTCCATCTTCTTTTCCTCCTCCAGACTGTATGCTTTTCGTTTTTTAATTTCCTCCTCTTATCTGCCGTTTCTAAACCAAATTTTTATCGATCGTTTTTCCTTTCTCTGTACTTCTACTATTTTCTTCCATAAGTGCCACTCACTAAATTATTCTTTTCTTAAGTACTTTCTAGTAAATTTCCGCTCACCGTTGATTATATACAATAATGTTTACCTGAAGTACCATTAAAATTCTTAAGGAAGTTACACGGGTGTTGTGGAAAAACTCGAACCATTTAAACCACTCGCAATTAGTCTCCAACCCATAGCAAATCAAATATTCATTGCCCATCTGTTCACTACACATAGACTCAAATTAGTGCCATTTCCCCCTTGAATTGCAAAATAATTATTATAATATTAGTGTTACACTATCTGTATCGTAATCGTTATATCATCACGCCAATGCGTAATATTTCTTTGTTTTGTGTTGTAGACAAGGAAAGAAAGAGTGTAGAAGGAAATGCCGTGTAATTAATTACTAACCGTACAATTATATCCTCTCTGCAACTCTTTTGTCTCTTATTCAATAAGAACGTAGGCTGGGTAATATCATAAACAAATGGATTGTTGTTAAATGAAACAAGGCAATGACAAAAAATTAAACAACAAAAGTAGCTAAATTATACCCAGGCTTTTGATCTGTTCAATTTTAGCTGGAATTATCAAACATTAGTGGATTTATGTCAGCAAAAGGGCAATCGTGGTCGGCATAAATATTGGCCATTTTGAAATAATGGCAACAATGAGAGGCAGGCAATTTGTTTTATGAATAATCAAGCATTCCATATTTGCGACGGTTCCCATTTGTTATGGTTCACGAGCGATAATTTTCAACGAACAGAATGTTCAATGCGGTCGCCATCTGATTAGCATTTGATTTTAATATGAGATCATTATGGTCCATGTATACCCTTTTTTTATGAATAGGTACTGACATTTGTTTATGTATATTAATGACTATTTAAAAAGGCAGTGAAACAGTGCAGTACGATTTCTGAATATTTACTAGATAAACTAACTCTGAAAAGTTGGAAATTTTATGAATAAATACTGGATGAAAGTCGTTTACTTTTGAATATGAATCATTTTTGATAATCCTTTTGTACTTAAGTCACTTTTTTTATTTTTTACTCCCATCCCCGCTATTTAACCCTCTACCTTTCCGCAATCAATCTCTTAGTGATTACATCTTCTACACTACCATCTTCCTATTAACAGTCCCTATGCTTACATATAATCACAAATTCCAATTTTCACCTCCACCCCCTGTACCTCTACGTTTTCCATCGTTTAATTGGAAATTAAATATATTTATTTAGTTTTGCATAATGATCGTATCTTTAATAGTAAATATGAAGTTTCTGGCAAACAATTGATGATTGCCGTATGTGTGCATGTTATAGTGTCAATAAATTACTGACCAAGAACTTAATATATTTTTATATAACTGTATTGTAGCCTTAAGTTATACATTTATGAACCTTAAACCACAAATAATATAGCCTTCTTAATACAAAATATAAAAACATTAACCTCTAAAAACTTCTCCCTACCCTATAATTATAAGATAAAATATTTCTTCTTTTCATATATATTTTCTACCTGCTACTTATCCCCCCTTAACTCGCAACTATTTCTTTTTAACTTCCCATTAGGAAGTTATTGTAATTGGGTCGAAAAGTGAAATCGGAATTTTCATTATATTTCCACGTTTTAACATATTAGTAGCATGCTAGCCAATTTTTTTGATGATGTGTGTATGTACGTACGTACGTACGTACGTACGTACGTACGTACGTATGTACGTACGTTCGTATGTCAGCATTTTTTTCGTTTTCGATATCTCAAGAACGGATTGAGATATCGCCCTCAACCAAAATTTTTTCGAAAGATATTATCATAATGAAGATCTGAAAGAAATTTGAACGAAATCGGTCAAGCCGTTTTTTTTTTATAAAAAAAAAAACGAATTAATTACAAACAATTTAATTAAAATACGTTCTAATCTAATCACAACAATGAAGTTACGGAATCAATAATAACGAAATATCATTATTCAAGACAGGGAATAACATATTATAATAACATATTATAATAAAAATTTGTTTATAACAAAATGAATTGTTATAAACAATCGATAAACAATAAAAAATAGTATTTACCAATTGACTGATGCAAGTACTCTATCAATTCGGTTTTCTCAGACGAAATACTGTTTCTTATGGGTTTATAAAATGACGAACTCTCAAACATTGTTTGTTATTTATTATTGTGCCGCGTTTTTTTCAAACTTTAGAAACGAATGTACTTTACAATAACTGTATTATCTAATGGGAAGTTAGTCGTATTAGCACCGACCAGTGTGCTCAGACCAATTTTTTCATTAATTTTTTTCAATATGATCCCACTCTCACCTATCATCCCAACATACTCATTCCCAATTTTATTTTCATCTTAACTACCCAATATATACATTAAAGTTTCCTTTTCCATTCTAGATATTCTACATAAGCTTTCTTCGTTCAACCAATATACAAATGAAGTTGGACCAAGGCATGCGGATCTGGAATAGAATCGTCAAGTCCTACTCTCGAATGCTTAACTGTGATACAGTCACTAAACTAGGTTGCTCGGTATTCTCGGGTCTGAGTGTCTATATTTATTATATGGTACCGTGCACAATGCGTTATTTGATTTATTTTTCGGCTGATCAGTCAAGCGTAGAGATAGGACAGTTTGCCAAATCGGGTTGGTTTTACATTTGTTATCTCAGTATATATTTTTAGAGACTTTCATGATTTTCTGCCTTGCACGTTTTCGACGGACGTATGAAAAGCTTTGAGTGATAATTGTTAGTTTGCTAAATAGTATAAGTTGGTCTGTTTCAGCAAGGTGCTTTGTTAAATAAATTTTTAATCTGATTTTGCTTTAGGTCTCTTTAGTTGGTCGAGTAACCGTCCGATTGGCTTCTCTGTCGACTTTTCCGTAGCAGCATGGAATTCTGTAAATTCCTGTTTCCGTTTTTCGGGGGTTTAAATATTGTTCGGACTTGGTTTTGACCGAGTACTTTAATCTGTTTTGTGCTCCAAGTATAAATTGTACGACTAGATTATGGGTATTGTCAATGTTGTCCTCGGCTTCAGCAGTTGAAAGACGATCGGAACGAACGAGGCTGACCATCAATGGCCATTTCCCTCTTTTTGAACTGAGAAAACCATTTATACATTTGACTCCTACCAACAGCATGCTGGAAGCTGCTTACATTTCCGCTACGTTCTTGCCGAGTAACAATAAACAAAAATTCATGGGTGCAAGTGATTCGTAAGAATCAACCATTGTTATCACATTAATCGTTACAAGGTAATGCCACCACGTAGTACACTTACGCGAGACAGCTATTGTAGAACCTCTCCGTTAGATAGCGGCGCAACCATGTACTACAAATACAATTCTGATTATTTTTCGGTCTCCCTCGTATAACATTTGTGGGAATAAAACGGACTGTGTCGTGTATTGTACGATTGGTTCTTTAAGAAATATTCCTGTTGCATAATACGACCGGAGAACGTTAAATTGGGTTGTAAATGTTTCATTTGATATTAAGGAGTTAAATGTTTAGTTTGTAGGCGGTCTCGTAATGACTTGATCTGACGTAGTTGAAGACGCTGCATCGTATTGTACGGCTTCATTGTTACTACTAGATATGAAATGCTACAAACGGTGTGGTAAACGCCATCTGTAGTACAATGCTACATTTAGTGGAATTCAATACGCTCAACAAGGTCCATTTAAATAGATGTCTACTTGCTGAACTGAATCCACGGTGTAGCTCATCACTACGTGATAGACACGTTATCAAAATCGAACAAGGTATGTTTTGCAATATCATTTTGTTTATTATAATTTCTCAGAGTAGTTTCAATCACAAGCAATACGCTTTGTCATACGTAGAAATTAATAAAACATTTTCCATTTCTCATTTGGAGTATTTGAGTATGCATCGTCCTATGCTGCTAATAACTTCTTGTCGTTACTAATTTTTTTCTCTTTTAGTTGATTTCTTATAATTGGGAAGAAACCACTAATACAACAAATAAGGTTATACTAATAAACAAGTGACATGTGGTCATAGTAGTGTTAATAAAATAATAATTCATTTTAGCATAATTTTGAAATTACAATAGCAAAAGGAGATTGATTACGAAATAATATTGTTGGGGAATACTACAAATGGCGTGGTGAGCGCCATCTGTAGTACGATGCTACATTTTAGGATTACGTATGCTCCAACAAGGTCCATTTAAATATATGGACATCTACTTGCTGAAATGAATCCCGGTGTAGCTCACCTCAACGTGATAGGCACGTTACCATAATCGAACAAAATAATTCGAAGTGGTCTGTATTCTGTCGAAACTACCAGACGCGGATCGCGATTTCGATCTTTTTGAATCTCATCAGCGCGTCGTAGGCAGCTCCGACAGAACACAGACCAACCTTTACCTGCTGTCTTAACAGCGCGTTTTAGAAAATACTACAAATGGCGTGGTGAGCGCCATCTGTAGTACGATGCTACATTTGAGGATTACGTNCTTGATCAACCATTGCACAGGTTATAATCATTGCTTTCTTCCATTATAGGTTTTTCAACTAATTTTTAACTTTATCCTTAGAAGCGGAGATAAAAATAAATAAAACTTGAAAGAACGTGGTTTCTTGGGTAAAAGTAGGCGATCCGATTTTATCTCGGTTGTTTACTCATTTAATTCAAACATCGTTCACTTATTGATTTTTAAAAAGGTGCTCTTATTACTGTTCCTTATTTGATGTCAAGGTTCTTTAAAAGAGCTTAAATGAAACGCTGATTTAAATTTTCTTTAAAGAGACTTTGAAATTCCCGGTTGCTTTCAAGGATGCTTGTTTAATTAATCTTATGATTTCTTATTTCTTGTAGAGTTGGTTGTTTTGCTAATTGAGTTGAACAAATTATAATATATTTTTTAGATACTTTCAGTTGTAGACAGTGTTGAGAACAGTTAGGTGAAGTCAACTCAAAGTAATATGCTGATGTTGCGATATTTATTCGTTTACTCCTTAATCCGATGTAACTGCCAGTGCTAAACGGTTATAAGTGTTAGTCCAGGCGGTATCTTTTTTGGGTTGGATGAAAAAGGCAGTATGTTAGATTTTTGTTGGAATTACTTCCAAAAGTCATAAGAAAATATAGTTTAACTATGAGGATACGTGAAATCGTGAGCTTAACTTTTTATTAAAGAAATAGAGAAAAAATTCAAAAAATCTTGATTTTCTCATTAATTTGCGGCATATATCTAAGAAACTGCTGATTTTGGAGAAAAATCACAACAAAGAAAAATTTCCGTAACGAAATTGCCTATAATGGACAACTGTCTGCAAATCACCAAATTCATTTTTTCCATTGCAAAAATGTAAAAAATTACAACAAATCGTAAAGATATATATTAACTTGCGGATTTATTTTCATATACTTACGTTACTCCTACGACCTTCATACTTGTCTAATGAAAACCTTTTAGTATGATAAATATCACACTAAATTTCACCTGGATCGGATTTATAATTTATGCATAATAATAATAATAACAATTTACGCTGTCTGAAAAGAACTGTCAATGTTCAGATTGTTACTGAGGCTAAAGAAAAGTATTTTAAGACGTGTAAATTTTTTGACATGCAGAGGGTTTCTATATTTTCGAACACATTTTGCCAAATTGTAATCCGTTGATTTGGAGAGCCTAGGGAATTGTTTAAAAACCTGGCAAATTTTTTAATTTATAAACAAATGCAATAACTGCAAATACTGGATAATTTTAATTTTCAAAAGACATTTTTAATGTACCCGGAAGGACGTTTTTTTTTTTAAATTGATTGTAAAACGCTAATTTAAACCGGAGTTGTAACAGTGCAAAGTTGAACTCAATTTACAATAAAAATATAAGGATGTCAGGGCTGTTTTTTTTGGCCAAGGACTTCGTTAGTTGCAGCACTTACAGTACATGAATTTTCAAAAACTACGATCACGGGCAACCTCGTTTAATTGTTAAATACAATAATCCAAACCAGCTCGAAGTTGACTCGGTACTCATGGTAAGCTAGAGAGAGGTGTGGCTCGGCCGCGGCGGATAAACAATAAAATCCACCGTTCACTCTCTCGACTTTTGCTGAACCAATTTTTTTTTTAACCGATGACCCGAAGATTTTAATGGTTTATTTATCAAAGCGCATTATTATTATAATTTATTTTCTTAAAAATGAAAATGAGGAATCTTATAATTTCGATTACCAACAAATNTGAAACGAATCCCGGTGTAGCTCACCTCAACGTGATAGGCACGTTACCATAATCGAACAAAATAATTCGAAGTGGTCTGTATTCTGTCGAAACTACCAGACGCGGATCGCGATTTCGATCTTTTTGAATCTCATCAGCGCGTCGTAGGCAGCTCCGACAGAACACAGACCAACCTTTACCTGCTGTCTTAACAGCGCGTTTTAGAAAATACTACAAATGGCGTGGTGAGGGCCATCTGTAGTACTGTAGTTAAATATAAGTATCAATACGTATTATTGTTATTATTTTTGGAATCGAGGTGACTTTATATAATTTTATTTATCTTTGACATAAAACGTTAAATGTTTGCTCTCAATTTTAAACGTGTTTTACTCTTGATCAACCATTGCACAGGTTATAATCATTGCTTTCTTCCATTATAGGTTTTTCAACTAATTTTTAACTTTATCCTTAGAAGCGGAGATAAAAATAAATAAAACTTGAAAGAACGTGGTTTCTTGGGTAAAAGTAGGCGATCCGATTTTATCTCGGTTGTTTACTCATTTAATTCAAACATCGTTCACTTATTGATTTTTAAAAAGGTGCTCTTATTACTGTTCCTTATTTGATGTCAAGGTTCTTTAAAAGAGCTTAAATGAAACGCTGATTTAAATTTTCTTTAAAGAGACTTTGAAATTCCCGGTTGCTTTCAAGGATGCTTGTTTAATTAATCTTATGATTTCTTATTTCTTGTAGAGTTGGTTGTTTTGCTAATTGAGTTGAACAAATTATAATATATTTTTTAGATACTTTCAGTTGTAGACAGTGTTGAGAACAGTTAGGTGAAGTCAACTCAAAGTAATATGCTGATGTTGCGATATTTATTCGTTTACTCCTTAATCCGATGTAACTGCCAGTGCTAAACGGTTATAAGTGTTAGTCCAGGCGGTATCTTTTTTGGGTTGGATGAAAAAGGCAGTATGTTAGATTTTTGTTGGAATTACTTCCAAAAGTCATAAGAAAATATAGTTTAACTATGAGGATACGTGAAATCGTGAGCTTAACTTTTTATTAAAGAAATAGAGAAAAAATTCAAAAAATCTTGATTTTCTCATTAATTTGCGGCATATATCTAAGAAACTGCTGATTTTGGAGAAAAATCACAACAAAGAAAAATTTCCGTAACGAAATTGCCTATAATGGACAACTGTCTGCAAATCACCAAATTCATTTTTTCCATTGCAAAAATGTAAAAAATTACAACAAATCGTAAAGATATATATTAACTTGCGGATTTATTTTCATATACTTACGTTACTCCTACGACCTTCATACTTGTCTAATGAAAACCTTTTAGTATGATAAATATCACACTAAATTTCACCTGGATCGGATTTATAATTTATGCATAATAATAATAATAACAATTTACGCTGTCTGAAAAGAACTGTCAATGTTCAGATTGTTACTGAGGCTAAAGAAAAGTATTTTAAGACGTGTAAATTTTTTGACATGCAGAGGGTTTCTATATTTTCGAACACATTTTGCCAAATTGTAATCCGTTGATTTGGAGAGCCTAGGGAATTGTTTAAAAACCTGGCAAATTTTTNAATTACTTTTGGAGTTATATATATATTTTTCAAATGTAAGCACTGTATATATAATCTCTATGTCTTTTGATAATAAGCATATACATTAATTGTGTCATCAAGGGAACGATAGGCTTTGTAGCAATAATATTTGGTATATTGCTTTGGTAGTATCTGTGAGAAATGTTTTATTTATTTTTGTAGTTTTAAGGAGATCATGCTTTTGTAGTTTGAACATAAGATAATTAAAAAGCGAATATAAGTGGGATATCGATACAAAGCTTGATGCTATTATATTGTAATTTATACTTATAGGATAGGGAGGAAATTATTTGAGAATGATGCTTTATCGTGTTAGTAAGAAAGCTACATACCCAAGACTTGAGAATGTCTTACTTAAGGTTATAATAAACAGATTAACATAACTATTCTTTGTAGGAGGATTCATTTATATAGTACCCACTATTTTCTTTTTAGTTTTTTTGAGTAAGAAGTATTAAGCAAAAAAATTGGTACGTCTACTGATGCACGTGTAGTAGAAGTTGAACTTCTATATATATTTTAGCTTGTAAGTTTATCATTATCATAAGGTCGTCAGTCCTAAGACTGGTTGGACATGCACCTGCTCCAAGCAACAGAAAAACAATGACTAACAACAATGACGGGCTTTTGAAAATAAAATAAATAAATCATAAAAATTCTCAAGATATCGGTTTAAAAAAAATTATTAAAACTGGTTCAGTAGAAGCAAAGAAAATGAAAGTCCTTTTAAGTGTTGGGGTTCTGAACGTTGGATTTTATTGTCTATCCATTGGGGCCGTGCCACGCTCTAAGCTCCCTCTCTAAGCTTTCCAGGGTTATCGAATAACATCGAGCTGGTTTGGATTATTGTATTAACAGTTTAACGGGGTTGTACATGATCGCTATTACTGAAAATTCATGTATTCTAAGTGCTACGACTAATGAGTCCTTGGCCAAAAAACAGTCCTTATATTTTTATTGTAAATTGAGTTCAACATTGCGCTGTTATAACTCCGATCCAAATTAGTGTATCACAATAAAGAAGCGCCTTTCCGAGTACATTCAAAATGTGTTTTGAAAATTAAAATTGGTCCAGTATTTGCAAAGTTATTGCATTTGTTTATAAGTTAAAAAAATTGCCAGATATTTAAACAATTCCCTAGACTCTCCAAATCAACGGATTACAATTTGGCAAAATGGCTTCGAAAATATAACTGCCCCTTTCCATGACAAAACATTTGCACGCCTTAAAATACTTTTCCTTGATCTCAGCAACAATTTGAACATTAGTGTTTCTTTCACCCAGCGTAAATTGTTATTATTATTATGCAAAAATTGTAAATCCGATCCAGGTGAAATTTAGTGTGATATTACCATAATAAAAAGTTTTCTTTAGCCAAGTATGAAGGTCTTAGGAGTAATGTAAGTATATGAAAAGAAATCCGCAAGTAAATTTATATTTCTACGTTTCTGATATGGAAAAAATAAATTTTGTGATTTCTTTCGTCTTTCATCCATTACAGAGGCGTTTTTAAGCATATATATATATATATATATATATATCGCCTGGACTAGTATAGATATATAATAGTTGACTTCATTTAATTTAACTACATTTGCAATATATCACCGAAGAATTTATTTGTTCCAGATTGAACTAAAAGAAAAATAACAATAGTAGATGTTGAACTTACCTAACATAACCTAACCTAACCTAAAGACTTTTCTAATCAATATAAAACTGATGATTGTTTTGTTCCACATCGAATTAAATATATAAGATGAAACAAAATTAATTTTGTCACCTTTTTATATCCAACACGAGAGGTACTTGTACTTACATACGTACGTACAAATACATGAATTTTTATTAAAGTTACGTTTTAAGTTTTCATTTGATATTTAACAGCAAAGTTGAAGTATCGCTAACAACCTCTACGACAAAAAGTTTTAACGCCAGGTTTCGATCCTTTCTGTGGATTTCAACGCAGGAATAATTGCCTTCAGAGGTATTTTCAAATGTCATGGTCCGCGAAATGCAGAGCGGGGCGAACTTTGTTGCATGCATATTATACATTTCAAAAAAATTGACTCGACGGGTTATCTAACCGCAACCAATGACGGATAGACGACTAATTTTTTTTTTTTTTGAGAGAAGTAGATATCAAGGAACAGGCGGAATTGTTTGTATAATTGTGTGGTTTTTGAATTAATTGGAGTACAGAAGATTAAGAATGGTACTTCTTTACAGCAGAATAAAGGAGCTATAGTGCATTCTCACTGTTAATGTCTGTATCCGCCAAAGCAATACCCTCAAGACATTGACGAATATTGTAAAAATATTCTGCTGTATATTTTCACTTTTAATTTGTATCTTATCATGTTCTTTCAAAACCTTCACTGTATGCAGTTGCGATATTGATATAAAATAAATAGTAATTCCATGAAAGGTATACATAATGTCCTTACTCCTATTTGAAAGGATAATTAAGATATTGTACTAAGTAAAGTTCAAGGCAATTAAGGGTTGGAAGGTAGAACCTACCTTGAAAAAAACCTCCCAAGTTGAGGCAAAACGTCGGTGTTGGTTCTTCATAAATAAAAACCTACCAACCCTTAGTTGCCCTGAACTTTACTTAATATTATCCAAACTAAGGGATGAAATGGAGAATATATTAAGATACTGTAGTTCATTCCTTACCGAAAACTCGAAAATGAATCGGACCGGCAAAGTAAATGTTAAGTGGAAAATTACTTTTGGAGTTATATATATATTTTTCAAATGTAAGCACTGTATATATAATCTCTATGTCTTTTGATAATAAGCATATACATTAATTGTGTCATCAAGGGAACGATAGACTTTGTAGCAATAATATTTGGTATATTGCTTTGGTAGTATCTGTGAGAAATGTTTTATTTATTTTTGTAGTTTTAAGGAGATCATGCTTTTGTAGTTTGAACATAAGATAATTAAAAAGCGAATATAAGTGGGATATCGATACAAAGCTTGATGCTATTATATTGTAATTTATACTTATAGGATAGGGAGGAAATTATTTGAGAATGATGCTTTATCGTGTTAGTAAGAAAGCTACATACCCAAGACTTGAGAATGTCTTACTTAAGGTTATAATAAACAGATTAACATAACTATTCTTTGTAGGAGGATTCATTTATATAGTACCCACTATTTTCTTTTTAGTTTTTTTGAGTAAGAAGTATTAAGCAAAAAAATTGGTACGTCTACTGATGCACGTGTAGTAGAAGTTGAACTTCTATATATATTTTAGCTTGTAAGTTTATCATTATCATAAGGTCGTCAGTCCTAAGACTGGTTGGACATGCACCTGCACCTCTTTCCTATCCTAAGCTAATCTTCACATCTCCCTAAAACTAGAACAACCCACATCCTTAACTATATGCGAACAGTAATTTAATTTGGGTCTACCTCTACCCTTCCTAACTCCCGTTTCTGCCTCTAATATGTCCCTAATTAGACCTTTATGCTTGAGAAGGTGTCCTACTAACCTATCTCGCTTATCTTTATTGACTTCCATAGAGTCTTCTGTTGTCCTATTTTTTCTATTACCTCTTCATTTCAAACCTCTATCCACGGTATCTTCATCATTCGTCTGTAACATCACATTTCGAACGCTTCTAACCTTTTCTTTTCCGTCGCGCCCACTGTTCATGTTTCATACCCGTACATCGCCGCGCTCCAAACATACACCTTTAACAACTTTTTTTGCATTTCTAAATTAACCGTTCGCAAGCATAGAAGTGATTTCTTTTTGTTGAAGGTAATTCGGCCCTGCGCTATCCTCTGCTTTATATCCATACTACTTTTTCGGTTCTGATTTATTTGACTTCCTAGATACCTAAAATCGGCCACTTCTTCTAATTTTTCGTCTCCAATCTTTATATTCGCTCTTTGCCTACTCTTTCTTCCCTTGCATACCAGTGTTTTTGTATTTATTTTTATACAATATTGTTTTGTCAATACTGCTTCCACCTTGCTAGATGACACTACTGCTATACCATCTGTAAATCTAAGTATATTAGTCTTTTGATCCTCTATTTCTATCCCTATAGTTGTACTGTCTTTAATGATGTTGATCGTATCTTCGATGTATAGATTAAAAAGTAGGGGTGCTAGCGGCTTATTATTATTTAGATAATCTCCTTAATAGTGAACAGCAGCTACCGCTGAGACTACGCAACATTCGTTTTACGATAAAATTTTGCTCTCAAAAGAAGTAAAAAATCAAAGAAAATTTAATTTCGCGTGACTGTCTAAAAATAACTTTCGTTTTATATTTTGACATCTACTCATTTAATCTATCTAAACAGCGAAACAAAGCATTACACAACATTTATTAAATATATTAAGTGTTAATTAAGTGAAGCGTTGCGCTTTTGTACGTTTAATTATATGTTCTAAGCAAGCATTCCGTAAAGGAATTAAAAAAAGCTACAAAAAGTCATTTTACCTTTACTGAGAAGCCAGTGAGCATAAAGAAGAATGTAATAAGAATCGTCGCTGTTGACGGAGACCACTTGTTCCAGAAGCGGCCCTACGCTCAAATCAGACGATCCTTTTAACCGAGCGAGCTCGAGGTAAGCGAGAGTGAAGGTAGGATCGAGTTTAATGCATCTCTTGAGCATGTACGTTGCCTCAGATGTTCGATTTAATTTTCTGCAACAAGATTTTCTAAAGGAGATTTTAAAAGTAAAAAGATCCTGGATTATTTGCTTTTTAAAATGGTAATGAGAAAAATAATTGCCAACTATTTTAAGAAATTATACATTTTTTAGTTAGAACTGTACATGAAAAGAACAACAGAAGGAACCAATGTGGAATTTGTCATATTGTTAACATTTATTCTAGTTATTTTAAAACATTTCTTTGTGTTGCTAAAGCGACTGCTTCTTACATCAATTTAAGTGGAACGATATAGAAGCTAAAAAGAGAGATTAACGAGAATCTATGGTGGTTAATTAAACAATGTCTGCGCACGAATGTAGGTATTGATTATAGAATTAATTAAGTTAGAGTGTAAAGATATCCAAGTGTTTTTTATGTATATTTCGGGTTAATAATCTAAATCTAGGTTAGATGATTAAACCGAAAATATACATAAATATATATATATTGTAGTGAGCACGAACGACTAGCCGCGGGCGCCTTTCTTCATGTGCGCCGTATTTGTAAATGTGTGTGTCGTACCTGCGTTCTGGGAAAGCAATTAAACAGTTCAAAGAAAAAGAATTTTTTTCGGACGGTTCGAGAAGGTTCCCGAAAGGAAACAAAAGAGTATTTAAAGGAAGAGACGATCGCCGAAGAGAGGAGAAATAAATTGACCGTTGTAGAAGTGAAAAGGAGAAATAAATTGACAGCGATAGAAGTAGAATAAATAGCGCAGTGAATAGTGATATATCAACAGTAGTGAAAATAAATAGAATAATCCATAACCTAAGTTTAATCATTTAATAGTGTTTTATTTCTTTAATAATTAGTGTAAATACATCGTTTTTGTCGTCATTAGTCTTGGAAGTTAATTTTGTTAAACCCACGAACATTTATATATAATCAAGTGCTTGAATAATTCAATTGGATTATTCCCTAAATAAGTGCTCTATTCCAAAGGTATTTTATGCTTAGTTAAACCGGTTTGATAATTCAGTGGCGGTGGCGGTGGAATTTTCATACCCCCATTTTTAAGTCATTCTCCAAAATGCTCCAAATACAGTATTTTTTGCATGGTATTACGATCAATGACCATGACTTTTATTTACAAAACAATTGTTTAAAATATCTTCTCCTGATTTTTTCATGTAAATTCTTTGTAATTTGGCCATTTTTAAGAAAAAAAATTACGTTTTCGAAAAAGCCGTCATGTGGGAGTTTCGCCATAATTTCATTTAGTTACACTAGTTCTTCCCCCCTATCAGTCACTTTGAGCTCGAAACTGTTAGCACCATTGCTTCGAGTGGTCGCAATTCACTTTTGTAAACAATTCACATTGTTTGTGTTAAAAATTGTTTGAAAAATTAAATTTAAAGGAATTGTTTGTAAATAGGTATGCAACACACTGTACACTTTAGCATAAGAAATTGCTGATCCTTTGCCCTGTGCTGACTGCACTCATATTTTTTTTTTATATATAATATT
>NW_020439134.1:825551-865127 GCF_000699045.2 Agrilus planipennis
TACGTAATACTACTTTGCCCTGTGCTGACAGCACTCATAATTTCTTTTATATATAATATTAATATTCGTCAACATTTCCAATTAATAACGTGTTATTGTTGAAGATTATGGATTTTTATAGAATTATAATTTGATGCTTTCAATCATTAGCCGAATAACTTCCATTATTAAAACTTATTGGCATATTTTAAATTTTTGGCATATTATTCCTGAACTGGGAAATAAAGTGTGCGCTTGAGTATTTGTCAAAAAGAATAAGTAATCTCAGAGCATATTATATCAGTCCAACGACAGGATAGTCCGGCCGTGTAGTGGCCCTGCAGATGATGATGTATTGCTACTTGATGGAGCAACTTCGGTTTAGTAGTAATTTATCGGAACCACCTGTGGTGTACTGATGAGATGTAATAAGTTTGAAATCATGGACCCAATCTGGAGGTTTTGATAAATGTTTGGGCGATAACTTAATGTTCATTATTTGGCAATTTCCTTGTTTTTCTTTGTAATGTTCGTGATTTTTGGTTTCATATTTTCTATGTTTATTTTTCTTATTATTTTCTGCAATGACTTTAAGTGTCAAAGAAATGTATTAAAAGTTTCGTGAATTATGTTAAAGTTCAATAGGTAAGTTCAAGCAGTACTTATTTTAGAATTAAAGCAGTAGCTATTTCCGACTTTTCATGTGTAAATATAAATAACTCATTTACCTGTACAGTTGACCCAAATTGTAGTGAGCGTTAATGTGATCCGATGAATAGTGTATGGCAGAAAGGAAATGACTTTCTGCTTCTGATTCGTTAGCCAGCAAAGTTCCTAAATTATTATACGCACTCGCATATGTTGGCCACAACCTGAAACAATTGTCACTATAAATATATGCTCGTTATCGAAATTCAGTGGCGTACACTTGTTAGAAAAAAAAATGAACTATATCTTTTGTTCGTTTTAAAAATAAAGCCATTTAAATACTGATAAATTTATGAAGGATATAAATCTGATATAGTAATGGCATGTCAAGAACCGAATTGTAAGTTTATCATTATCATAAGGTCGTCAGTCCTAAGACTGGTTGGACATGCACCTGCACTCTTTCCTATCCTAAGCTAATCTTCACATCTCCCTAAAACTAGAACAACCCACATCCTTAACTATATGCGAACAGTAATTTAATTTGGGTCTACCTCTACCCTTCCTAACTCCCGTTTCTGCCTCTAATATGTCCCTAATTAGACCTTTATGCTTGAGAAGGTGTCCTACTAACCTATCTCGCTTATCTTTATTGACTTCCATAGAGTCTTCTGTTGTCCTATTTTTTCTATTACCTCTTCATTTCAAACCTCTATCCACGGTATCTTCATCATTCGTCTGTAACATCACATTTCGAACGCTTCTAACCTTTTCTTTTCCGTCGCGCCCACTGTTCATGNCTCTTGTCCCTTAAAAGCAACTAAATCGTTTAATTCTTTACGAAGATCGCTGTGAAATTCTTAACAGAAATATTACAAGTTAATTTTTGTCACTTAAATACCCACACTGATAGTTTAGTAATTTAATATTTTGATTGTCAGTGTCAGTTATTGAATATTATTGTTATTCATAATGGAAAATGAAAATATGTATTTAAACTGAAAAGAACTTTAAGAAATCAATTGTAATACTGTATTAACAGAAAACAATAGTAAAATAACAAGTAAACAATAAATAACATTAAACAATTAACGATATCAGGTGATAATTAGTTAATGTATTCGTTTAATGGCTCGAGCTACTATAGATAAGACACCGGAAGGGTAAAAAATTGTTTAATGCAAAATGGGAGGCATATCGAACGATTAAACTAATATATTTAATTATTATCAGCTGATATTGTTAATTAATTATTTTATTTATTGTTTATTTGTTGTTTTTACTATTGTTGTCTGCAGTCTACTGTATTGCAATTGATTTCTTAAATTTTTCTTAATTTGAATACGAATCATTATTTTCCATTTTTAATAACAATAGTATTCAATAATTGACACTGATTCATCATCATCATCAGGTCATCAGTCCTAACACTGGTTGGACATGCACCTCCACTCTTTCCTAAGCTAATTTTCGCATTTCCCCAAAACTACAACAACCCATATCTTTAATTGTTAGCGAACAGTAATCTAATCTAGGTCTCCTTCCAAGGCTCTCCTGTTTCTGCTTCTAATGTGTCTGACTAGTCCTTCTTGCCTGAGATAATGTCTTACCAACCTATTTCGCCTATTTCTTATTGACTTTCATAGAGTCCTATGTTCTCCTACTCTTTCTAGTACCTCTTCATTTCTAGCTTTCTCTCTCCACAGTATCCTCATCATTCGCCTGCTACACCACATTTCGAACACTTCTAACACTAAGTGACAATAATTAAAATTATAGGAGATATATATAGGAAACCATAGTACCATACGAAAGAGAATAAAATTCTGCATATGTCTGTGGGAATACATACAGGGTGTTCCATTTGAAGAAATGGACTTACAATTGTTTGAGATTAACCAAATTCGCCATTAATTATCTAACACCCTGTAAATAATAAACTCACTTTTAAAGTACGGACGGAAAGCTTGCGGGTATAGCTACCTCTCCTGTGAATATTGCTGGTCCGGCTTTCTTACTGTAAAATAGTCATGCCGTTTCGCTACCTACTGCTTTAAAATAAATTAATATTTCGAAAACAGTAAATTTTAGAAGTAGGAAAGCCTTATGAAAGTCTAACTAGAATCGCAAGTAGAATTTAAAAGCTCATAGTATATAGGGTGTCCCATTTAAAATGACGAAGTTGTTGTCAACTTCCGGTATAACCGGATACTGTTATTTAAATTGAAGAGAGCATGCCCAATTACGTTTTTGAACAAATTTTCAAATTTGAAATCATAATTTTCGAAATATTCTAATGTTCTAGTGAAGGTTACAAAAGATGCAATATTGTATATTAACTATGCAGATCAAAAAGATGTTTTAAGGTCCACATTCCCATAAATAAAATAGCATGACAAAAGTGTTGTTGTGTTATTTCTGCTGTAACCTCATACGTCATCTAAACTAATTTAAAACGTTAATTGAAGAAATCTTAAACTTGATTGCTGAGAATTGGAAGGTTACGTAGGAAAAGTCAACATTCGCTAAGTTTTCATTTTAAAATTGATTTCAGACGACGTTAAAAATTGACCCATTGATAATTAAATTTGAGTACAGTTCACACGCGATAGTGTGAACATTGTATTATAAAAGCATGGCAAAATGAGAATAGCATATTAATTATATTAGGCCACCGTATACCGTGAACAAACTAACATTTTCTTATGGAAACGGAGGTTTATTATCTTTAGAAATTGAAATTACGCCGTCGCTGTTACGCCAATTTTGTAAACTGCTGGTATATTATGTGCTTGTTAAGGTACATTAGCTGGAAATATGCTGCTTTATTCGCGTACATATGTAGTTCGTTGTTGATGGTTATGTTATCTGATGGGTTCTGCAAATCTTGAACCGTTGATATGGGGACATCCATTAATTACGTGAGGTGTCTTTTTAAAAATTTAGGCTTCCTCCCCATTAGTGAGATTTGGTGAGATTTTGTCGGATCCCTTCTGACTTTACGAAATTAATGGACCATCCCTTAGAAATGCCTCTAGACCTTTAAATGTAGTAACCCAGTTAGCAGCAGAGAGTGACGTTTATATTGACGATTAACCTGATGGAAAAGAACCTATTATGCAAACAATAAAATATCCACAGAAACAAACAAACGCTTACGATTTCTTCAGCAAAAATAGCATTTCATTACTTCTGAGTGCATGTCATTGTTGCTTTGATTTGAAGAGTACCGATGTATGCATTAGGGTTTTATATTTGTATGTATCATTTTACTATCTTATTTTATAAAAATCACGTGTCACTATATTGGTACACGCTAATCTCCGAAACCACTTAACCGGCTTCATTGAAATTTTATGTATTTTATTGAAGGATAAGATAGTTTTGGACCCGATAGATTATTGAGGAATATTAAATTTAATTTGTATAAGGAAAAATTGTGGTAATTTACATTTAATTTTTTCTTGTCAATTGTTGCTAGTTTTTTATAGAAAAAGTATTTTAGTTAGAGCTAGAATTCTGATAAGACAGGAAACTTTTAAGGTGAACTTGAGTTTTGGTAGAGTTTATTTAAGCAACAAAGATAATGTAGAACAATAAACCTTAAATAGAACAAAAGACACATAAAAACATAAAAGTAGGGATGTTACAGCACGCTGCCTATATTTTAAAGAAGGGTGTTTCCATTTAAAGAAGGCTGTTGCCCTGTTACACCTTAGCTTAGCTATGACTGCAGTACTACGCCGCCTGGTGCTATTGTTTTCCACTTTCTCCTCTAGGAATAAAAATGGATTCAAAGGATTTAATTTTCTATCGCTAGCTTACCAATATGGAGTTGGTGATCCTTCTATATTTATATATTCGGTTAATGTATTTTTATCAGTGTTATGGTCTAGTTTCGATTTCATATTTATATTATATAACAGATAGAAAAAGACATTTTACAAATAAAACCTAAAACTGCGAAAACTACAAATCGAATCTACAAATGAAGCTTCGATCGACCAGAACCAAAGAATTTAGTATAACATACATCCCAACAATACTAAGAATCTAATCAAAGAAAAAGGCGGAGCCAGGAAGAAGTATCTTCAAACATACGACCCACAAGATAAAGGAAACTTACACTCACAAATGAAGTAAAATCACGACTGAACGAAATTCACAACTGAAAATGGAGCGAAAAACTCGATAAAATGGAAAACTCTTATGAAACCCTTTACTCTCTCGCAAACAGTTTCAAAAAGAAAAATAACGAGATCAAACCACCCTAAATTGACGACACCACCACTGCAATTACTAACTACGAAAAAGCGAAACTTCTAGCAGAACACTTAGAAAATGAGTTCGAATCAATCATCAATCATATAACTTAACAGACGCTAAGCAATAATACAACCGACAACAACTCCACACAGAAACCACCGACAAAAAATATTCCTAAATCACCAATTTGATTTTAGAATAGGACAGACAGCTAGCCGACACTGAACCATGCTCGGATATCTGTAACAATTTTGACAACTTGGTACCACCGAAACTCGAACCATCAACCGCTATCCATTCAATTTCACCAACAACATATCAACAAACAACCAATCGTCACCGCCTAGTCGTCGCCTTCTGCATGTCCTTCAGACTCATAAAAATAAAAAGGCAACGTAAAGGTAGTCCAACAGCAAGACCAACACGCTCTCATCGAGCTATGGAAGCACCTACACCCTTTAAGATAATTATCTATATTCACCAACTAAGAGCACAATACGTTAAAGTATTATTTGCGAATACTAACGCACACTTCTTGCCGGATTCTTAGGTATCGATATTACGATCAACGCCATTTCAATGATAATGACCATAGTAGGTGAAATAGGTATTCCCTCGTTTTGGGGATCTGGGAACCATCATTAACGATAACGGCACGTAATTCCTAATAAAATACTAATGGAAGGTCTGCTGTCAGCAGTGACAGTTGGAGCTTTGGACTATATCTGCATACCAAATATGTGCAACTAAGACTTAAAACATTTTACTTGGTTAGGCGATACATAAGATCTTGGGCCAGTTCCTTTCGATTATGACGTTTACAATCCCCAAACGCTTTAACACAGTCATCGTACGATCTCCGCTGGATTTGCTTTTGGGATATAATCTGCCACTGCCTGGAACATGGGACCAATTAAGACAGCATCTATCAACCGATGTCGGGCAAATTCTAAAAACCGCACGTTTAAAATAACACTAATATATCAGCAAACAACAACCATCAGAGTTCATTTACTAACATTCGCTACTGAAAACCAAGTCCTCAAGCTCCAAATTGTCCCCAAGAAATAGGTCTATATGTGATCGCGGACCAAATAGACGATCTACATTTAAATAATTGATCAATTGTACTACGGTATCGTCCTTATTAATTTGGTTTACATGTCTTTTACGTATACAAGTTGAGTCGCCGATTCAGTTGGGTAAATACCTATCTTAACATGACCTTTTAAAATGTATTAAAGCTACAGATACCAGTAGATGGCAATATACTGTATTATTAAGCACTATCAATTTGCTTTTAAGGGGGATTTGGTTGGAGATCAGTTGCGGCTGCCTATGACGTGCTGATGAGTTCTAAAACACTGGAAATTCCAATCCACGTCTGATAATTTCAATAAATTACAGTGTGCTACTTGTTAGCTTAAGTCCTATTAACCCAAACGAACGAGTTACTATCTGACAAATGAGAATAAAAAATAACTATATTTTTAACTGCTTGTGTTTTGCTGTCAATGAATCAAGGACAATTTGAAATTCATTCAATGTAGTATGAACAGGTCCCATTCACCATAACCACCGTGTGGGGCATAATGAATGAATAATTTGAAAACTTGAGTTTTCAGAAGATAAAGCTACGTCTTTCAAAATAGCTTTAATTTTACCACTTCGAGATACTAAACTTCCATGTTCATTGACAGCAGTAAAAGCGGATAAAATTAATGGACTGCATACAACTACGATCTGTGCTGCTAATTGTAAGTTAGATGTATGAGCAGTGCAGTGAATGTAATCAGCCAAAGGTTGAGTTTTTCTTGATAATGGCCTAAACTGCGTTCTAATATCTTGACATATTGCTTTCTCACCGTACGTCTGCTAACATAACTATCTGTAGATGAATTATAATCTCGCACTTAACATTCGAGGGGATCCCCTCACAAATAGGAGTTGTTACCCCCATGGTCCTCATTAACTCTATTTGCAATAGTTCCTGTCATTTTTTAAAATATAACTCGTTAATATCTCTACTGTTACATATCCAGTAGAAGATGCATGCAAAGCTATAATTCCTTATTCTTAATTTAATATGGGTCCCGATGCTACTGTTGAAGAACAACCGATAAACTCTCCGTCCTTACTCCCTACCAGCTGATTGTGGATAATAATCTCTCGTAAATGGGATAGGGAAGATGGTAAATATATACAGCTTTAAATCCCCGGGCCGAGGGCTTCATCAGAAGTGTTCATACAGATTACAGTAGCATTGTTGTAGAACAGAATATCTTTAAAAATGTTGTTTGTTGATATTCCTTTGCTGCATACTGCAAGAAAACTGAAGCCAAATGGAACTGAGAGATTTTTAAGATTTCGACGAAGTGTATTAAACAAGGTATAGGATTAACATTGAAGAAAAATTCACGCATATCTATAAAAGATATGTGTTAAGTCTTATTTTTAACGCAGTGTGAAGGGTGTTATGCTCTGATATAAAATTCAGTCTTCCGTTTTCACATACTCGGTTAATATGCTAAACAATTGCTTCAGAATGTTAAATGTTAGTTAAATTTTTATATGGTCGAACCATTTAGCGGTAATATTATTAAATTGTTATAAATATGTGGAAAAAGTGGATTTTCCAACTTCATAACTAATTGGTAAAAAGATATACAGGGCGCTTTAAGAAGAACGGCTAACGTTTTGGGAGATTTATTAATTTTGCCGAGTAAAAAGTTCATAAAATGTTGTGCCGGGAAACACTTCGTTTAAGAGATGCAGGGTTTTAAGTATTAGACAATAAATTACTAATTTTGTATCTTCTCAAAAAACGAATTTTCGCAATTTTACAGAATTTGATAAAATAATACAGTAATCGGTTAGTTGGCAATTATACTATTTGAAAACCTGCAATAGGGATGTTCGGTGTTTTTTTTTTAAAAAATTACATGATTGGAAGTAACGAATATGATATTCTGAAAATACAATAAAAAATGAATAAGAAAGGTACTTTTAGGGAAAATCGCTACTAGAACACACCGTTGCTAGGTTGCAACCCCCACTCCGGTGCATGAAGTATCCATGTCACGGCCTTCACAATTTACTCTCACCGTCAGATTATTCAATTTACGCCCACTGCACGTAGAAACGGTATTTAAGTATTATACAAATCCTTAATCTTTAGGAGGAAGTTTTTTATCTAGAAATATTCCGTTTATTAGGTTTAGAAGTGTTTCTTGTTTTGTCTACGCTGACACAGTTTCGTATTTGACGACGAGAGTACATTCACAGTTCTGACATTTTTTTCATTCGCGTTTCAAGAAGGACTATATCTCTCAATTACATAAAGCAATTCTCATACAATACCTTTCTTTGCTGGAACACGTATAAAAGACGACATTAATTATGTTTCAGAAGATAGGTCGATTACGATCCTAAAAATAGTTGCTTTAAATGATGGATGGAAGAAAGGAAAACTTACGACAGTGTAATATAGGAAAATTAACAAGACAAGAAGAGAAACAAAGACGTCACCAATAAAATCCTGGAATATGTCATAAAAGACGTGAGCAATTCCGAGAAAATTTTAGTTCTGATAAAGCGATGGTAATTAAATTGTTTCTTGCGAGACAATACCTTTTCCAGAATCGGAAAACTAATAATATTAGCTGAAACGGGGTAAAACTTACTATTATTATTATTACTGATGTTAACCATGAGAATGTTATTTGCCGAATTCTTGTGTTAGTTTTAGTGTTTCTAATTTTATAATCTGAAATCAAACAATCCTCGCTTATATTATGCATATATGCTGATCAATGCGATCATGCTACTCATTCATGATTCAACTGTCAAGTCACTCAGACATCTGTATTTACCACACTAGTTCATATAAACTATATGTACCTGTGTATAACATAAAATTTAAAGTTAAAAGTTAATATAGTTATTGATGTAGTGTCCCCCTTGTTCAAATTGTTGTATTCTCACACAAATTAAAGGAAAAACTATTCCCAATGATACCGGTTCATCCCGGGTCGGGTACGACCTCGTTAAAACTGGTGTTGGGCAGGTAAATAAATAAAACACAAATAAACCTTCGAAAGATGTGTATTTCTTTAATTGAAAAAATTAACAGTGATCGTGATCGTCAATAGTGGTAGGACCTTTTATACTAACCTGTGTGTTATTAGTAACTTATTCAAATTCTTTTATGAGTTCCGTACAAGCTAATAAAGAAAACACAAAAATTCGAATAAATATACTTCATTCTTTTAATTTTTGGGGAACCATTAAGTGATCCAACATTTGTTGCAAGGATTGGCGAAACCCCAACAAAACCCAATCAGATCATTACACCTTGACCGTTAAGTTCACATATTTGACAAGTCAATAGAGACCAGTAACGTTGCATCGGATAGGGCCCCCCTTGGTTGTCACCTTGTCGTGGTGGGGGGACCCGACCTTGTTAGCGGGCCACACCTTAAAAATGCTTGCAAGGCGCTAAGGACAACCACAACTACAGCTATGGAAATGGAATTTAACGAAAAGAAGGTTACTGCTTCAGCCCCTTCGAAAAGGGCAGAGCCGACAGGGCGGGGGGTTCCAGAGCAGGCCCCCTCCCGGTCGCCATTCAGCTACTGTTCTGAATCGACGGAGGAGAGTGAGGCATCCCTACGCCGGTGTGGGGTGTCTGGAGATGCTACTGGCCAGCGAAGGGCTCGTGATGGTTCAAGTGATGGCGAGCCTGACGCTGTAGTGAAGCCAAGTGCCGAGAAGCTTGAACCTGCAGAGGTTTGCCCCACAGGCTCACAACCTGGTGGTGGTGGAGATGCTAGGCCACAGAACCACACGTGCGAACGGGGGAGACCTGGTCAAGCAGGCAAGTAAGGGTGAGGCAAAGAGAAGGCTGCCGGGTGGTCCTCCCCGCACCAGGCTGAGGGCGAGAGCCCAAAGCCAAGGCCAAGGGCGATAGTAAGGGGGTGGTGGCTGCTGAGGGGGCGAAGGTCCCCAAGGCAACTAAGTCGCACCCCGCCAGGAAGGCGAAGAGCGGCAAAGGGGCTGCGACCAAGGCGGTGGTGGCCCAAGGAGTTGCCCGGTGAGAAGCCCGAAGATCCTAAGAGCATATGATTGCCGGAAACGGGGGGAGCTCGTAAGGAACGCCGGGCAAAGGAGTTGGAGAAGATAAGGCAGATCGGGGAGAGTCTCCTTAGCTTTGTCTTCGATGAAGGCAACAAAATCTCTAGATGGCTGCCAAGTTCATCCTGGACAGGCACCCGAGTGCGAGGGCATCCTATTGGAAGCTCTCATTGAGAAGGAGATAGCGATGGCGGCGCGTCCGGTCGTTGCGGCTCCCAGGTGGTACAACCAGGGGTGTCGTTTGCGGACAAAGTGCGAGGGGAGAAGCCAAAGTCGGGTAAACCGACCCCGGCTAAAGCTCCCAAGCCTAGCCGCCCTGTATTAAAGGATACCAAGAAGACGGCCAAGCCTGGTAATAGGGCTGCCTCGAAGGAGAAGGGCGTCCCGGTGATCATGAGGTCACTAGACGGCAAACTCTCCGCGGACGAAGTCAAGGCGAAAAGTATTGGCAGTTGGTGGTGCACTCGGACGAGTCCGGGTGTGTGCGCTGCGAAGGGTGAAGGAGGGAGTCGTCACTGAGACGAAGACTTGCTAAAGAGCGAAGAGCTCAAGAAGCAGGGTCTCTCGGTCAACACCCCGAAGAAGATAGGGCCGAAAGTCCTCATAAGGATGTACCTGCGGCCCTATCAGACCAGGAGGTCCTCAGGGATCTCCAGGTCAAGAACCTGGGGGATGTGATCCCACCCGAGGAGTTTGCTTCCCGGGTGGCGATCAGAAGTAGGAGGCCAGTTCCTGCAATGCGGAAAGGTACAAGTGGTGCATGCCCGACCAGCGAGTGCTGGATAACGCTCGAGGTAACCCCTCGAGTTAAACAATACGTACTGTGCGAGAAGCGGGTGTACCTCGGCATGCAGTCATGCAGAGTTGAGGACACTCAAGACGTACTACGTTGCTTTAAGTGTCAAGGGTTCGGACACAAGAAGGCAACCTGCAGAAGCACCGTCTCCGCGCTGTGCTTCCGCTGTGGTGAGAGTGGTCACCAGCAAAGGGGCTGCGACAAGCCCATAAGCTGTGTAAACTGCAACGCATGATCACTCGACCAAGTCGGCAACCTGCCCGTTATTCATAGCAGCAATGCAGGAAAGGGCAAGCAAATACGCGTGATGGCGAACAAAAGTTCACCAGCTGAACTGTAGGAGATCCTATGTAGTCATGTGCGAAGTCCGCGTGCTTATGCGCGAGAACGGGATCAGTGTTGCCTTGCTGCTAGAGCCATATGTCGTAGATGGCGGCGTCCGAGGACTGCCCTCGGGAATGGTGATTGTGGGGAAACAAGGTGGAGAAGATCCCAAAGCGGTAGTGGTGGTTGACAACTCCGAGATTGACGTAGTCGATCTAAGCCAACAACTAACCAGGTGTGAGGCGTTCGCCTATCTGAACTGCCCGTTCGGGGAGTTGTACGTCTGCTCTCAATATTGCCAATTTGGTGGCGACATCGAGGACAGCATACGGAGTATCGAACGGATCGTTGAGAGAGCAGACGACGAGCGGTTTTGATCGGCCTGGATGCCAACGCTGAGTCACACCTGTAGCATAGCAAGGGCATGTCAAGCCGTAGTGCGAAGGTAGAGAGGGGGAAAAGCCTGGAGCAGGTTATCCTAACCCATGAGTTGTAGATTCTCAACGTACGGTCGGAAACGTGTACATACGAGACGACCGTAGCGGAGAGCGATATTGACGTCACCCTCGCAAGGGGGCTGCGCGCAAATGTCGCTTGGAGGATAGAACCAACCTGGTCCTCTAGCGATCACAATCCCATCCTGATTGAGATCACAGAGAGTGCAGCCAACAATACCACCGGAGAACCGTCCGCTCTTCCAGCGTGGTCCATCAGGGAAGCCTGTTGTGCAGACTTGGAGGAGGCGGTACTTCAAAAGGTCAGTCCTTCGGCTGACTTTGAGAAGCTACCCCTCGGCGAGATGGTTGCTCGGCTGCAAGGATGGGTAGTGGACGCGAATGACCAGGTACTGAGAAGGGTTAAGCGGCCTGCCAGGGCAATACCTCCCTGGTAGACGAACGACCTCCGAAACCAAAGGAATGCCCTGAGGCGTAGGAGGAAAAGGGTCCAAAAAGCACGAAGGAGAGGACAACCGAATAAGGAAAACCTGCAAAGGGACTATAGAGAAGGTGTCCGATCCTACAACAAAGCCGTGAGAGCCGAAAAGGAAAGGAGTTGGCGGGAGTTTGTCAACGTTGAGGGAAACCGTGACCCGTGGGGACAGGTCGACAAGATCTGCCGCGGGAGGAATAAGACCGTAGCGCTAGGAGAGATCAGGGAAGGCGACAACGTCGGCCGAACCAGGAGAGAAAGCACCGAGCTCCTCCTGAAAGTGTGGTTCCCTGAAGGTCCGCAACCGGATCGAAGGGAGCCTAAGTACAGGAGGCCCGACGAGCATTTTGACAGGGAGGAAGTTGAGGCTTCCGTTGGCAAACTGAAACCCGGTAAGGCTCCCGAAGTAGATGGGATACTACCCGAAATGGCCAAGCGGCTGTGGAAGATGGCCCCTGTGCACGTTCAGTGCCTCTACAATCGATGTCTGCAGACCGGAGTCTTCCCTACACAGTGGAAGCTTGGGAGGGTAATTACTCTGCTGAAGTCCCCGGATAGAGATCTGACCAACCCCGGATCGGATAGGCCTGTGTGTCTGTTCCCGGTCCTAGGGAAGGTCCTGGAGAGGTTAATGGTCTTCCGACTGCGAGCGAAGCTGGGCAACCAGCAAAGTGAAAAGCAGTTCGGTTTCAAGCCTGGCCAGTGCACCGAAAGTGCCTGGCATGAAGTGAAGCGGACGGTGAGCAGGTCCGAAAAACGCTATGTTCTAGGTCTGTTCATTGACTTCGCAAGCGCGTTCGATAACTTGCACTGGAGCCGTATTGTCGCAAGGCTCCAACGAGTGGGATGTGAAGAGCTAGCCTTGTGGCGAAGCTATTTCCACGACAGAGAAGTTAGAGCCTATGGACCACGAACCCAGGTTAGTAGGCAGGTTACTAGAGGATGTCCCCAGGGCTCCGTCCGATACTCGGCCGCTAGTGTTGAGAAGCGGCAACTTAACAGTAGGGTATGTACGCACCGTGAAATACCTCGGTGTGTGCGTAGGAGGGAGGTTGGCTTTTCGGCCACACCTCGAGACATTAAGGAGCAGGCTATTAGCAGTAGTAGGGCCCCTGCGAAGAGTCCTGCGCACGGAGTGGGGGCTAGGCAAGCGGGCTGTCCGTAGTGTGTTTAAAAGGCCTCCTGACTGCGTGTGCCCTGTACGGATCAAACGTTTGGTATCAGACGCTCCGTACGGTGGTAGGAAGAAACTTGATGAGGTGATGCGAAAGGGTGGCACTACTGGCTTGCCTGAAGGTGTGTCCAACCGTCTCTACCGATGCGATGCAGGTACTCATGGGAGAGATCCTGTGGGTGCTGGAGGCAGAGAGGCGGGCGCTCACTTTCAAGGCGAAGCGTGGGATACCGATGGATCCCGGCGACGTAGTCAGCAATGATGAAATCGCCGGTCTGTCGGTATCAGGAGTGCGCGGATGGTTTGATCCAAGCATGGCTGCAGGGTACCTGATCACCGAACATGGAAGCATGAACGGGTTCTTGTACCAGAGAGGATTGGCAGAAAGTGAGGCGTGTTTATGTGGGGACCCCGTCGAAAGTTGGGAACACTTGCTGGTCAGGTGCCCGCTCTACGACGATAACGGAGACCTTATACATATCGGCGTATTTTGGGACCCCACGGGTGAGCCGAATGTCAACCAAGTCCTGGCAACGAGAGAGAGCCATGATGCCCTGAAAGCATTCGCCCGAGGTCTTTTTGAGAGGAGACGGCAGCTACTTGCTGGTGTCCCCTAGCGAGAGCGAACGTACTAATTGAAACTGATTCTGATAAGCACGGAGGTGGCATGGGACCGTATGTACTGGCGAGCCGGCTGCGTCACGTATGCACCCATCACGAACCTGGAGAGGACTAGCGAGGTAAAGCGAGTGCAATATCGCCCCTCTGCTGGGATGGCAAACCAATGATGCCCTGGTACCATGGGATTAGGCCTCTCAAGCCCGGGGCGCGCATAAGAGTACCGAGTGAAGGGTGCGCGTCTTAGGTCTATGTTGAGGAATGGACTCGTGGGGGCGGTAGACGCCAATACCGTGACCTCAAACCCTTACCTACTAGTGGGGCATGGATAGACCCACCGGTGACGGCTGATGCACCAGCCTGAACCAACCGAGTCGTTTCGGCGACTCACACCGGCCCTCGAGGCCACCCAGGACGCAGGTATACCTGGTGCTGGCGTGTGAATTTACCATTCGTGGTAAGGAGGCGCACGGTAAATCCTCGATATCTGCATCGGCTAGGGCCGACAAGCACCATTTATAGTAACTCAGGGAATTCAGGGTTCGTAACAGGCATATCATCAATAATATGGAATACCAAAAGTTGTGTGTTACTAAGTCCGACTTAGTCAAAACCGTGCACTAACGAATTCTGGTAGGCTACGCTTTTGCATGTTCGTCTTGACTAGGGAGGAGAGAAGTCGTGCGAGACGGGACTATAACTGTGATTATAGCCACATGTTCGTTAGTGCATGTTAAAGTATCAGTTGTCTGAACTTAGTCATTTATCACGGGCCACGGGCGTAGAATAATAGTTTGTTTGTATGTATTGGGGTCGAGACATCCCACTGAAGGGTATCGCCTCAGTTATATAGGAGGTCGAGACATCCCACTGAAGTGTAATGCCTTTATTTTATAAGGTTTTTTGAGACATTCCACTGAAGGGCTTGACCTCTAATTATGTAGCAGAACAACAAAAGTACGTCAAATTACATAGACTTCCTCCTCTTTAACCAAGAGTTCTTCAATAGCGAGTTTCGCCTTATAATTTGATCAAAACTGTAAATCAATCATAAAATAAATATACCTGTCACATAGGCAATGCTTTGAGATGCAAGCAACAGCCAGTGCTCAATCGATATAACTTGCCTAAACCAAATATGAGTGCTTGTCGTGCACCTATTTAGTGCAAGCATAGTACAGTGGTTAATGAGCAATGATCACAAGAATTTAGATAAAAAAATTATTGCATTAACAACCCTAAAACTAATGATAATAAAATAAATTAAATATGCCAAAAGAGAAATAATTAAAGTTAATGGAAAGCGGTGGTAGATATACAAACTCGTTTACAAATTCGTTACGGGGAATAAAATAAGTTCAGAATTCGAATAAGGTGTGTATCAAGTTATCAAAATAACGATATTGTATCAGTGGCTTTTATACTCGCTCGGACTTCTGGAACATCTGGGTTTGTCGACATCATGATGTTAGTTGGGGGCTTGTCTCTATGGAGCATTTTTTTCCTTTGTGGAGAAAACATCACAGACACATTCATCAAGATACAAAGCAAACCACCTCAATCTCGAAGAAATAATGTACACAAAATAGAATCACTGTCAGGGCACGATTCTTGACGTGACCAATCGCCGATGAGACAAAGGGGGGCTGCAGATTGCAGATCGCTTTACCGCTGTGTCGGTTCACGTCGCTGCTGATGCCAGATATCACTCATTGTGTCTTAACAATTGTACAGCTTGCCATCACATATTCGATCAAAAAGAAAGCTATCAGAGTCAAAAAATCTCTTGGAGTACATGGAATGTATATATTCATACATCGGTGAAAGAATAGATGAATGTCAATTCTTATTGAAAGACCTCACGGACCAAATATTAGAACTGTCACAGCTGACCGCATTAAACGCTATGGTGATAAAATAATTGTTACAGAAATTGGCTGTGGGCGAAATCACCAGGTACTTGTACATTTCACAAAAATAGGAAAAAGGATTCTTTATGATAAATAGTACACCGAAAGAAAGAGTAATCCGGAAAAAGAGCGGTTAAGGCCAGTAAACATACTAGAGTGTGAGAATACGTTCGACGAAATGGGTGGCATGATAATAGTAACACCTAACTTTTCTGTGTTACCAGGCAACCAATCCTTCGGTTGAAGAGGTACGTCCAAGCTGGCACACTCAGTAGGTAGCTTCTTTCAGAAAACAAGCAGTGTACTGTGAGGAAAACGTCTGGGTTGTCCGCAATACCAATAACCGTTGCACATCAAGGACGTCAAGTGGCTAGTAACTCTGTACTTACAGCTTCAGAGTTATTTTGGTTGTTTGGAAAAACTCCTAGCACTCCGAGCATTCCAGGTTGGAATGGGCTCATGAGCAACTGACTAGTGGCCTTGATTTTGAAAGTTCCAGAATCGTTTTTCTTCCCTTTATTCACGCTCCACCTACGGAGTACGACACTATATTGACAGTTCTTCTTGAAGCCAGCGCAACAATAAAAGTTCATGGTCAAGGTACTTGCTTTGTTAAATTTTACCAGCCACTTTACATGAAAGTCCGAGACATCCCTGGTGGAGAATTGTGAGAATCCCGGTTAGAGTACTGTCGTGGTGAGACTAGGTGTTTTTCACCTATTAATGTCATTTATGGGTGTCATTGGCACTATTATGACAGGTGGCAGTCTAAAAGAACTGTTTGCTACAATATGCGCGGAGAATAGCGTCGATAAATCGCTACAAAACTTTGCTTTCGAGTGCTTTCGACAAATTAGAATGGAAAGATCCTACCGCGAAGCTCTGGATCTTGTATTACCGCATGGCAACACTTATGAATAAATCTATTCAAGCTGAAAGGATGGCGGACTGAGAGCTCCACCTGGAAATTAGAAGTAGGACCTTACCATTTTTCCACTCAGTTAGACATTTTTTTACGCGGAAAGTGCGTTCATGATAAGGCGAATTTACAATTTCGGATGTCCCGCTTGGAATATAGCCGGTTCACTAAAAAAGATTTCACCATTCGCAGATCGGACAAATTTTGGTCTGACCTGTGGACCTCTCAATATTTAACAAGTTCTCATGAGATCCATGAAGAGTCAGGGAAGATTGACCCATGGTCGTGGATATCAGCAAGTGTGCTTGCGCGGTGGACTGTAGACATGGTTTACATGCCAAATATCTGCGACCAGTTAGAACGTTTCTGGGATGTTTTTTTGCGTGACTACAGAACATGTTGATATGAGGCCTTCACAAATCATAAGAGACACGTTGGACGTGAAAAAAACTCAACGAGTGGTTTGATGCTCATTCATAATTCCTAGCCACCAATAAAATAATATCCCTCAGGAGGCTCTGAAATTAACTGCCACTTAGCTCTAGCGATTGACACCGAAGGGGTCGAACGGACCACTGACCAACTGTTTGGAAAGGTCAAGTTCAAAAGGAAAAAAAAGCTCCAAGTTGACTATGGTAACTAACTCCATAAAAGTGCTCATCGTGTTAGTGTTGATCCACTCATCATCTTTCAGAGGTTGTGCATAATTATACAGTCGGACACATTTCAAATTTGAATTGACTCCTTATCCAATGATGTTGTTCAACGACTAAAAAATGGACATAGGAACAAAATCCGCTTTCTACGGCGCTTTTACCCCACTCTCCCAAAATGTATCTCTTGAAAAGAATACACACATTGTATTGGACGAGGGATACCACCTCCACAAGATAGTATGGTACCGAAATGATTCAATGAAGATAATTGTCAATTATACGATTAATTATTTCGGGAAGAACGTGTCTGTGGTGTTTGATGGTTATCCTGCAGATGGGCCCCTTAGAAGCACTAAAACCGCAGAACAACTGCGTCGTCATGCCGCCTTCTTATCTAATGAGATCGTATTTGAAACCTTAACTGTGATCACAGTGCAGCAAGAGAAGTTTCTCTATAACGAGGCCAATAAGAGACGCCTTACTGACCACTTATGCCATTGCCTTCGATCTCGAGGGCATCGAAACAAAGATATCACAGGAAGACGCAGACTGTGACATCATACAGAAAAGTGACAGAGGGGAGCTAACACCCACTCAGTTCTCCATCACGTCATTAAAACGAGAAGTGCAATTACCTGCTGGTTTCGGACTCTTTGTGCATGCTTGCAGCGGGTGTGATTTTCTGGCAAGAAAAGACCAAACTATGGAGCGTCTTTAAAAAAAACCCGGACCTGATTGAGAAAATTACAATATTCTTCGGTCCAAATGCCAATTAAGAGGCAATCACGGAAGCAGGAGACAAGTGCTTCATCTCTTTGAGTGGAGGGGATGCAGCCACTCATTCTCGTGTAGGATAAATGACTCCATTTGTGGACTTACCTATTCCGGATAACGGACTCGAATATCGCCCCTTGTACGGACTGCTAAGTTTGTAAGCATTTACTTTAAAAAAGTCTTTTAGAAGGACGAAATTAAGTAAAATAATTGGATGCCACTGACAAGCAATAAAGGCTTAGGTGAGTGATTCACATTGCAAGTTTTAACCTTTGTTCTACAGTGATATTATTAGATTTCACACAGTACTTTTCAATTGTTATCAAAGGAAACAAAAATGTTTATGCCTGCACTTAAATAGCTTGATTTTGCTATTGTTTGTAGACAATGGCCGTACCACGTTTGCAACACCTGTATTCGTATGATTACTGAAGCTCAGCAGCGTCAGACGAGGTTAGTCCTTGGATGGGTGATCAGCCTTTGTTAAAGCCAGATATAGAAACAGAAAATTTGTAAGATAGGTTGTTTGGAATATTTAATCATTGTAGGCAGATTTTATGCGTTGGAATGTATTTGTAATTGTAATTGTTATCGGGTTGTTCTTCGAACTAACGATGGGAAAATCCAATCATTCACTTATCTAGGAAACGGTCTGAAAACGTGTACGTACAGGTCCACTACTCTGGAAAGTAAACGTACTTATATTCTTAGAATAGGTGGGTTGTTCGTCTCCACGTTACATTCCAAAATTATTCAACCTTAACTTTTTGAACACGCCCATCAAGCATCAGTATTCTCTTTTACAATAAATTTAGACAGAACTTATCAGTAACTTGAACAATACAGAACCTTTCAGTAACTTGACCAAATCAGAACAACATTTTATTCATATTCAGTATTTAATAGTATAATATTTTATGTTATTTGTTTTCGAATTAGTTTTTAATTAAACTAAGATCAAGTGTTGGTAAAGAACTATTTTCTCTAAACCCCAGCATTAACATTGATCCGGCTCGAAGGACCAAGCCTTCTTTCTTGGCAATACTGTGGTGCTGTTGTCGCTATTGTTCCTGTATTTTGTGGGAAATTTGAAGATAGTTGTGAAACTTAGTCACAATTTTAATGCAATGAGCTGCTCATGTGTATCTTTATTGCTATGGTCTCACTAACGCCAAAGCTGACTCTTGTCGATTCCATTCCTCAATTTCAAAAGTTTCTCTAAATTGTTATTTAGTTTGCAGTTTATGAAACGATTATTCAGCTCTATTTATGGTAAAATGCCAAAAAGATTTAAAGTATCTTACCTACATATGTACTGAAAACACCAGTCACAGCTGCTGAAGTTCTAAGTTGTTCAAAAAAAGTAATCGCAATTGATCTTAGGTATCATTAATTTTATTATTTATATTATCGTTTGTGATTAGTAGTTAAATCTGAGAAATGTTATGCAACACATTGAGAAATCAAACGACCAGAACAAAATAATGTTAAACTATCCAAATTTCTAGCCAAGGATTGTTTTCGGGTGAATTTTCTCTTTCACTTGGAAACGGGGCTTGAGTTTTAGATAAAAGTTGCGCTGTTTGAAAAAAAAAACGTTATAATAACGCACCCAAAAGTATCTCCAAATCAGGGTCAATTTCACTATCGAAAATTTATTTTTCACAAGTCAAGTCAAAAACTGTAGTAAAATATTAGTAAATCGCTGGTTACGTAAATTTCAGATTTTACGGGAAGTTATCGTCCATTAGGTGTAAACATTTGTACCTATTGACATTTATATATTTATTCATTCCTTTAAGATATAATTTTTGGTAACGATTAATGTAATCTTATTGATTGTATTAATATTTCATTAACCCATACCTTGTCCAGATATTTATTTTATAGTTATAGACTACTCGTAACAGCATTTTGAATAATGGTTAAAGATCATAAAACAGTTGGTTAATTAAGGTATATTAGGTACATACGTAAAATAGGCTGGCTTGTGACAAACAGTCATGTTCGATGTAGAGGTTATACTCACAAGCATTGTAGCGTAGCTCATTGTTTGTAACTTGTAATTCGCAAAGTATCCATATTCATGGTACAATATAATTTTAAGTTATTTAGTCTAATAAGTTTGTCTACTACTCACTTTCAAAGGGAACAAAAGAGTTTACAATGTGAATTCAATAGAATTGCAATAAAACCCACAAGACAATACTTTTATCGATTAAAACGGACAGATACCATTTCATAAACCTTTTAGCCATCCCTTGAGGACTTCCAGGTGTTTATAACCAGCTTTTGTTTTGCTTTTATCTTGATAATACAGGTCGACTATACATGCCAAAGGCGGCTCTTTCATCCATAAATATATCACCAACAGAAAAGCTAAAATTCGGTTTCATACTTCAGAGCTACGTTTCTTGAGTGATAAATAATAGTACACATTATTGAAATACAGTTTACTTTCTCTTGAAAAATATAATAACGTTGCTATTATAACATTAATTCTACTTACACCCTCGTCATAACGGGGTAAGGAGTACTGTAGCGACTCACTTATCTTTGTGACATACGCTCAAGCTCCGGTATCGTCCCACAGGCGGCTAAAGCCTCCCTCACTGTTTTCCCGCAGACCGAAAAAAATTATTTCGATTTCCTTACGAGCGCGATAAATTCCTAATAGGCGTCAGTCCGGGCGTCTGAGGTAGAGAATATATCACCCATCTTACTGATGAGTCTAGGCATTCTCTCTGGAATCTTCTATCTCTGTAGAGCTGTACTCATTCGCTAAAGTATTCTAGTACCAATAACTGTCTAAAATGAAAACTAAAGGTCTAGTTTATTTCAAAGTGACTAATTGTCTACTTTAATAAAGACAAAAATTCAGTTTCGATGTAATGTCAGCTAAATAAAATGCAGAATAGGTTAATTTTACTGTTACGCTTGGTATAATGACGTGAGAAGAGGTTTTTCTTTCTGCTAATGCACCATATTATTCGTTTTGCAGCCCATCTCAAGAATTTATAGCTCGTATAGGCGCGAGACATTTACAACGGGAAGCTATAAACACGCTACCATTGCAGTATAGCGGTGTAGTATGTCGTTTATAAGCAACGTTAAACAGAAAAGCGAAACGATTTAAAAGTAGGCGAATTAAAAACTTTTTTCGAAAGGAATATACACTTAAGTACGAGGATTTTTTTGTGGCGTTATGTTGCTACTTTTGTCTATCACTTATAC
Organism: Agrilus planipennis; assembly: GCF_000699045.2. Taxonomy (NCBI): domain Eukaryota; kingdom Metazoa; phylum Arthropoda; class Insecta; order Coleoptera; family Buprestidae; genus Agrilus; species Agrilus planipennis. The sequence goes on from NW_020439134.1 coordinate 846,913, forward strand.
CGACAACTTCGGCAATGTTCGATGTTCAGTTAATTTTTGACATCTGCTTTGCTTGTACGTGTTTTGGCTGTTTTTCAATTTGCCTATTCTAAAAAATGGATCAAAAAATCTTCATCAAATTTTATGTGAAAAACAAAATTAAGTGCGCTGACGCATTCCGAATGTTAACTGTGGCATATTGTAAAGCTATCTTGGACCGAAGTAGCACGTTTATCACTGGTAGAAAATGTTTTAAGAGGAATGAGAAGATGTGAACGACGGAGAGCGTTTCGGACGCCTGAGCACGTCAACAACAGACGGAAATATTGATGAAGTGAAGAAAGAAGTATTGACCAATCTTCGAATCATCACCGTTAGAGAAGTTGTTGAAGACCTAAACATATCGATTAGCTCCTGCCATTCTATTTATTACCAATGATTTGGGCATGAGACGAGTCGCCGCGAAAGGGTCTCGCCGGGTTTCCATATGAAATCTGCATTAGCGTCTTTTTTGACATTGGTGCTTTTAATATATTACTAGTTGTTAAAAATAATTTTTGCCCAATTATCAAACCCCTAACTTCATTCGTTTTTGGAAAATGGGGGTTGCAACCCGTAACATCAAAATTATTTTTCTACGAAACTATGATAGCTATTCGAATGAAACCAACGCGACATGAAAGCTCTTAATTAGCTTTACATTATATATTTTTTTTATAATTTTCCAAATAACTATAAGACTGCAAAAAAATATATTGACAAAATAAGAGTGTTTTTTAGTGGCTATTTCCTGAGGTACACCCACCAAAAAAAACACATATGGAAACCCGACGAGACCCTTTCAAAGTAATCAGTTGAATCCCGCCTCATAACGGAACGATAGTTTTCCATCCCTATCTTTGACGAAGTTTTCGGTTATTAGCTGCAAGGGTTGGTTTGGGGGTTAAAAGACTATCACCCCAAAGAAATCCATATAGGGCATCATTAATGGTGTTAATTGAATTCCTGCATCTGGTCAAAACGTTACAGAATATCATAGATTTTCTCTTAATGCTCTACAACTAAGATTCAAGAATGTTTTAAAATTTTCTAGAAAGTTCGATAACGTTCCGAATGATAACTAATTTTTCCCGAGCGAAATTAAGACAATCTAATTGGTTTTCAATAAATATCAGTGATTGCAATACATATTATGTTNAAAAAAAAAAAAAAAAGATAGAACTACACACTTCACTTTATTCATCTTTGACATTCCACCCATCAGCGACAAGAAAGAGAGAGATCCTACACATTCCTCAACTCCGATATTCCACCCACCCGCGATAAGAAAGAGTGAGTCTTGAGTAAAGTAGCTTGCCAAACTACATATTGGTCCAGTTTTTCAATTCTTGTTTTGCATATTTTTGTGCCATTTTAACGCTTTGGTCCGAATTTGTTCTATTTTAATTCTTTGTTTTTCCTGTTATCTGTTCAATTTTAATTATTTCCTCGTATATATTATTTGTGCATTTAACACTTTTGTACATATTTGTTCTTTGTATATATATACTGTTCCTATTTTTATGTTTTCTGTATATATTTTAGTGTGTAGGAATAAATATTTTATATCAACCTCAAGACCGGTGCGCCATGTATACTGCTACTAAAATGTCCTATCTGCTACTCAACCGTCATCTATTTAAGGCAAATAAGGGTTGTAACTGATAAACAATTTGGGGATTCATGTTTCCTTTTATTTTCTTTATGATGGTTTACAATGCATTATTTGATTTCGTATTTTTAGATCAAATGTTTGTTTAATGGATTTTGTCTGGTTGCTTGAACACCTGAATATGCGCGTGTGAGAACGTGGTTTCTCTCCATTTGCGGTTAGGGACAGATGTTCCTTAGCTCTATTCCTTGATTGGAAAACTTGTCGCCGTGTATGACAGGGATCTATAACTTCAGGAAGAATACATGAAAAATAAAAATTTTTCAATTTCTTTTCCATTTTCTTCAACCAGAAATCTCCATCTTTTAATATTTTAAAAAACTCCATTTTTTCGGCGTATATATGACGATATAACAATATTTCCTTTGAGTTACGTGTAGCAATCCTTGTTCCTGAAGTAAAGGAGAGATGTAGATCTAATAGAAAGATTTTGTAGATCAGTAAATGTACGTGGTAATAGTAGTCGTAGTTTAGTTTTACTTCTATTTACCAGATTCCGATATTCTTGCAAATTTAATAATTTTTTCTGTTATTGCGTTTACCGGTGTAAGGTCTTTAGTAGAAAAACGACATTTGATTTCCAGGACAAAATACTCATCTAAAATTATGCCGTCTGGACTGGCACCCAAGAACGGATGGAATTTGTCAACTACCAAGCCGCTTTCTTTTACAGTTAACCTAATACAGTAAATAGAGACATTAATGACGGAAATTTTAGGGGGGCTTTTAGATGCACGTCTTAAGTCTAGACTGAGTTTAAAATACAACCCTCGGTCAGAATATCATCCCATGCCATGAATTTCAATCACCTAATATTTTTATTACCTCGATTGGATGATATTTGAACAGAAAATTTTATGTCAATGAATTTAATCTTCTAAGTATAAGCGTCTGCAAACGAGATAAACAATACAAACGAATTCGACGCTAGATGCATATTGACCAGGGGGTTGTAACTACCCCTAAGCACTCCGAATAAGAAGAGCCAGTTTTAAACTGAGGACGTGCATTCAAAAACCCCCGAAAATTTCAGCCACTACGTATTTCTTTTAGTGAATTATTCTTATTTACTCTAATTACTTTTGAAAATTCGTCACGTGCAACTGTTTCATATTCGTTGCCATAATGGCTGCACTACCAGTAAATGTCGAATAAAGTAAACTTTTTACAGTATTTACACATGAAGTAGTTGCGCGTAATTTATAAATTTTGCCAAAATTAGAAGATGTTATTCGGTTGCTGCGTTCGGTTATCCATTTGGAATTGCTACTTTGCCCTCTTGTCGTTATTTAAATATTGGAAATTTGTTTCACAGGTATTCGGATGTGCGTCTTTAAGAAATGTTTCACTTTTTCTGCGTACTAGGCAGGACACATGACCGTCTGTGACATTTATGGACCGTAGTCTGGACCAAGGAGCGGTGTAGGATTTATATTGAGCTTCTTTCCAATTGAAATGAAAACATTAAAAAAAGGCTTTTCGAAGGCAAGAACAAAGCTTTGTTTATCTTCCTACAAAATTTCAAATCTCTATTTCAAATATTAAACTCATGATATCTAGAATCGATAAGCATGTTTTTACTCTACGGCGCGAGTACTACTGAATCCCCTTATTAAGCAATAGATGTCTTGCCCGTTTGTCCGTACTTTTCAATTATTATTAAAGGAAATAAAATGATCATGCCTGCATTTAAGAAGTTTGATTTTGCTGTAGTTTGTAGACAATGGCCGTACCACGTTCGCAACATCTGTATTCGTATGATTACTGAAGTTCAGCAACGTCGGACGCTGTTAGTCCTCGGATGGGAGACCAGCCTTCTTCCTTGGCAATACCGTGGTGCTGGTGTCGCTATTTTTTGTATTTTGTGAGATAGTTGTGAAACAGTCACAATTTTAATACAATGAGCTGCTCATGTGTATCTCTATTGCTATAGTCTAACTAACGCCAAAGCTGACTCTTGTCGATTCCATTCCTCAATTTCATAAGTTTCTCTAAACGGTTCTTTAGTTTGTAGTTTATGGAACGGTTATTCAGCTCTATTTATGGTAAAACGCCAAAAAGATTTAAAGTATCTTACCTGCATATGTACATCAGTTACAGCTGCTGAAGTTCTAAGTTGTTTATAAAAAGTAATCGCAATTTATCCTACGTATCATTAATTTTATTATATATACATAGTCGCACTCTACAACATCGCAAACGCTATCATTCGGCTCCACCATTTCCCTTCAGTCTGGAAAGAAGCCACCGTCAGCTGTCTCCTCAAAATAGGGAAGCCCCTTAGCTCTCCCTCAAGCTACGGGCCAATTAGCCTGCTTAGTTCGCTGAGTAAAGTAATTGAGTCCATACTTTTGGACTAGCTAATCGTCCATATGGAGCGAAATAACCTACTCCCAGACTTTCAACACGGTTTCCGCAGACAGCACGGCACCGGCCATCAGCTTCTCCGTGTTTCACACATTTGTGACAACCTAAACAAGCGCCGTCACACTTCCATGCTTCTGCACGACATCCAGTAAGCCTTCGATCGAGTTTCGCACGAAGGACTCATCACCAAACTTATCGCCCTCAACGCCCCATATTTCCTAATTGGGGTTATCCGTTCCTTCCTTTCTGAGAGAACCCTCCGTGTCCGCGTTGGCTCTGCTTTATCCCCAAGCAAACTGTCACCTCTTCTGTTCAGCCTTTTCTGTGCAGACATGCCGTCCCACCCCTCGATCGTCACTGCTTTCTATGCCGATGACATCGCCCTCATAAACTCCGTCCAAACCATTGTCCAGTGCTCCCCAAAAACAACAAGTTCCTGTCCCTGCTACTAAATTGGTACCGATGATGGAAACTCTTTATTAACGAGACCAAGACGGAAGCAATTTTCTTCCCCCGCAGGAACCGAAAACCTCCCGCTATCACCGTTAACAATCACCGCATCAAATGGAGCAACTCCGTTACGTATCTCGGCATCGTCTTCGACAGAAGACTGACATGGTGAAAGCAGATCCTTGCCACCCTTGCCAAGACCCTAGCAGCCTTTATCTCCCTGAAGCCCTTCTTCCAAAACAGCTCCATCTCCCATCAAAGAAAATCCGTGTGTTCAACGCAATTATCAGAAGCATTAGCATTACGTTATCCCCATTTAGGGTTGTGCCGATTCCCACCGCTTACAAGTCCTTCAAGGCACATACATGGGGATTCTTCGTTCCGCACTCAACTATCCCTGGTTCATCAGAAATATTTAAATTCTGAAAGAAACTGGTCTACCTTCACTCCCTGAGGCTGCAGTTAGGTCCGTGGCTAATCTCCGGGCCTCATTGTCAGGTCACCCAAACCCGTCCATCTTGATTCTTGCCCCCTAAACCAAACGACCGTTTCAGAAGGCCCTGCCACCTTCTACGCTGAGCTGCTTTCCTTACGCTCATTTCTTGTTTCGTTGTTTTAGCGCGAGTGCCCACCCAACTTATCCGAGGTGAACCATCGATTCCCATCTTCGCCCAATGCATGCTTCCTTCCTACACCCTTTCCCCTTACTGTTCTCAGCCTCTTCCCACTCTTACCTGGGATGTATAACCTCCGAGTTGATCTCCCTACTCGAGGAGGGGTTTTAGTCGATAGGCGCTTCGGCGAATCCGACACTAACCCCATTCAGCGGGTGTCTTTTGAAGATTTCCCTTCAGCCGCAACGTGGCGCCCAACCTTGCCGCAACAAGCTGCCGTTCGCCATGTCCCTTGACTGACTAGACGTCAAATTGCCATCCTTCGTGCCGTCCGACCCCGAACTCTGGTTTTGTACGGTCGACCGCAGTTTTGAGGCCTACGGAATTACGTACGAATCAACAAAGTTTGGGTATGTACAAGGCAACCTTGACCCTCACTATGCGGCGGAAGTGCGTGATATCATTGTCAACCCCCCGGAGACTGATCCATATGTCACCATCAGGGCAGCACTCATTCGTCGGCTGGGCTTCTCCCAAGAAACACGGATGAAACAACTTCTCGAGCCAGGGATTTGGGAGAGAGGAAATCCACGCAATTTCTGCGCCATCTACGTGGTCTGGCCGGAACGACTATGTCGGACAATTTACTGCGAACCATTTGGTCAAGTCGTCTTCCTCTTAATATTTAAGGCATCATCGCAACTATGCGCGATAAGAATCTAGATGAAACAGCAGAAGCAGCTGATTGCATCATGGAAGCATTCAAAACGCAAACCATAGCCGCAGCTAATCCCACGACCAGTTCCACTTCTGAGACCATTCAAACTTTAACCAACATGGTACATACTCTCCAGATGGATCTAAACATGAGACGACGAAAATTGAAGAACCAACACCGTTCAAATTCACGCATTTTTCTACCCCGACAACGTTTCCAACCACAATATTAGGGTAAATGATCAAGGGCAAGGCACATTAACGCATCCCACCATAACAGATGACGACAGGAAATCAACCAGGAAACCACGTATGGCAACTACTGAGGTCCACACAGCGCAGCGTCGCCTATTTGTATCGGACAGGATCACACACCAAAAATTCCTAGTCGACACCGGTGTTGACATCTGCGTGAATCCCAAGTCACTAATACCTGGGCCACGTCAGAAATCCACGTTCACGTTACAAGCAGCAAACGGCACCAACATAGCGACTTATGGTACCATTGTTCTGTCTCTCAATTTAGGCCTACGAAGATGCTTCCCACGGCGTTTCATCATAGCTGACGTCACCAAACCAATTATCGGTGCAGATTTTCTTGCACACTACCAATTGCTTGTAGACTTAAGCAACAAACGACTGCTGGATCGACTCACACACCTCACCACCTCTGGTCAACTAATTAACTACAGCCAACCTTTCGTCACTTTCGTCACTTTCGTCACAGAAACGAAACCGACCACTTCTGCTTACCATGAGATACTTCAACATAGCCCTCATTAACGCGACCCAGCGGCCAGATCACTTTTTCGAAACATTCAACAAGGCACTACATCAACACTACATCCGGTCCACTGGTAGCATGTAAACCACGACGTTTAGTTCGGGACCGTTTCTCTGCAGCCAAGAGAGAATTTCAAACGTTGGTACAACTGGGTATCGCACGTCCCTCCTCCAGCCCCTAGGCATCGCCACTACACATGGTCCCAAAGAAAGGCATGAATGGCGCCCATGCGGAGACTACCGTGCTCGCAACTCGAGAACAATCCCAGACAGATATCCTGTACGCAGCATTGACGACTTCACACATGCACTGGCAAACAAGACAATTTTCTCTACTAGCGACCTGATTCGAGCTTATAACCAAATTCTAGTTGCAGAAGAAGACATCCCAAAAACAGCAATTACAACACCGTTTGGTTTGTTCGAGTTTCCGTACATGAATTTTGGATTACGCAACGCCAGCTCAAACATTCCAACGCTTTATAGACGTAGTGTTACACGGTCTTGACTTCTGTTTTGCTTACATTGACAATATACTGGTCGCATCGGAAAATGCTGAACAGCACAAGCAGCATTTACACATCTTATTTACTCGCCTGCATTCCTACGGAATATTGCTTAATCAAGCAAAATACAATTTTGGTAAACGAGTAGTCTCTTTTCTAGGTTATTCTGTCTCGGTAAATGGAATACGCCCTTCACCCGACAGAGTAACAGCAATCTTCAATTTCGCCAAACCTACTACCGCAAAACAATTGCGATGATTCCTAGGTATGCTCAACTTCTACAGAAACTTCCTGCCCAATGCTGCCCGCACTCATTCTGCTTTGAATGAACTTCTTCTGGGGAAGATCAAAGGAAATACACCACTACAGTGGAATCCCACAGCCGACGAGGCATTCAAGTAAGTAAGGAACAACTAGCGCAGACTACTCTCCTGCACCATCCGCAACCAGATGCTACTTAGCAATTTTTTGTGACGCATCCGACCATCACTTGGGCGCTGCGTTACAACTATTCAACAATGGAACCTGGGAACCCCTTGAATTTTTTCCCTCTAAACTCTTGAACGTTGAAGCTAAATGCAGCGCATTCGACCGAGAACTTCTCGCGATTTATCGCACAATTAAGCATTTCCGTTATTTTCTCGAAGCCCGTGACTTCATCATTTTTACAGATCACAAGCCCCTTACCTTTGCTTTCCGTCAGAACCCTGACAAATGCTCTCCTAGACAGTCACGGCACCTCAATTTCATTAGCCAGTTCTCAACGAACATTCAACATATTTCTGGGAAAGATAACATTATTGTCGACACGTTCTTACGAATCTCTGAGCAGGAATCCGACAGGGAACTTCAAAAATATCTCAACTCTAACCAATCCCTACAATTCAAACGGATTTACATTCCCGGCACAGAGACTCAAACCAGCATATATTGTGACAGATGAACAACATCCTCGACCGATACCTACAAAGAAGAAAATGGACGATCGACTAGCACATACAACAACCCGGTTCGGTCGTCGACTACATTTCCCAAGCCATATTCGAATAGGTTAAACCACATCGTTCCTCACTGGAAGAGGGGTCCTGTGGAAACACTCGGTATAGCATTAAACAAATTCAATGTGTAATAATTATTAAAGTTCATCATTTGTGCCGACTTAGTAAAATCGCGGCACCGTGCGACTAACTAGGTCATGGACATTTACACACACATATGTAAACTGCTGAAGTAACTATTGCCATTAAACCAATGTAAATAATTTTTGTATAAATAGCGTGTAAATAATTGAATAAATCAGTCTAACACCAGGCTCACTTTAATTTGGATGCTGCAATAGTGTCAGAACTCACCATAGATGCAGAAATGTGTCCAAGGCTATTATAAAATCGGTTCTTCTCAGAACCACAACTTTTGGTAGTCAAATCTCCATACGACTACATGTTTATAAACTCTATAAACAAACATAAATTCAAATTTGGGGCCCTACAGAGGAGTGGTTCAGAGTTTAAGATCATTTAATGGTATTCTATATAAGACGTCCAAATTAATATGACGTGTATTGATATTATTATTTTCTAATAAAAGTCCTTGTGGTTAAAACTTTGTGTTCCAACTCGGCATACTCCTGACAAAAGCATAGACATTGTGGCGACTCTCGCTTATTTTACTATGTATTCTAATCTTTTAATTGTTTTGCACATGTAAAATCATTGTAAATAATATGTAACACTCAGTATATATAACTTCTGTTTTTCTTCATCTTGTAAACATTCTAACGAACTGTCTTTCTACTAACATCATGTTAACAGTTTCTTTTCTGGATCTGTCTTCCTGCCTTTCTAGCGTATCTGCACCTAACCCACATAAAGTATCCTATATAGTATCTAGTAACAAAAACCGATCGACAGAAAATTCTGACAACAAAATTCGGCGGTTCCTTGGTTTAAGAGCGGTACCCTAAAATAAGAACACATAAATATGCACATATTCACTTTTCACTTCACTACATAATTTCTGCACACTGAAAAACTAGTCTTTCTCAGCCATTCTTGATAGTAACACCTAGCGACCTCCCTCTATTCGTTTTTACTATTTTCATTTTTGTAAAACAAACTCACTACTTTTCTCTTCAGTAACGAGTTTTCTTTATCGTCCATGATCGCCCACAACATCATGGGCGTCTACCTGAAGAGCGTTCCAGATCTTCCAGGTGGCATAGTACAGGAAGCCGAAGTGTTGGAAGTAAGAAAAGGAACTCATGATTGTCTAGGCGTAATTTCAAACAACATGAATTTAGGGGTAGTTCTGTTCAATTACAAATGGCAGGAAATCTCCGAAACCATGAGAGAAGCGTGACAAATGACGTCGATTCAAAACATCACGGAAGGTATAGATAAGCTAGTAAACAGCGTAAGTAATAAGAAAAGTATACAAGTACCCCTTTTACTTCTAATATTATCCAAGAATTTGATCCGCGTAATCATAATGTTACCGTCTGGGTTGAAGCTGTTGACGAATACGCTTTTCTATATAATTGGGATGATAAAACAATTTACCATTTAGCACTCAGTAGGTAGAAAGGCCTGGCAGAAACATGGTATCTGGCTTACGAATACGAATCTTTTCTTGGAATGAATAGAAAGAAATATTGCAAAATTTTCTCGTCAAACGTGACCTACATAAAGCCTTGCAGGAAATGATGTCATGTACCGCAAACCCTAATCAAAGTCTGTATGAATAAATTAAAACTACCCATTCGCTAAGAAGATAAGGTAAATCTCATAATGGGCGGTATTTTTAATGAACATATAAGATTTGCCATTGAAACCGCCTGTTTTGGAATTATTTGAGTCATATCTAAATGTTACTCGGGTGGCCAATCACGTCCAACGAATTTGAATTGCCGCCGTGATATCTACTATGTACTATAAATTTTATTCCAAATACACGGACTACAGTGAAATGAAAATAATCGCAATCATATGATTATTCTCCAAAATCGGAAACTTTTGCAGGTCACTCAGTAATTGTTGTCTGCGTCGGCTAATCAATTTAGATGAATTGTATATGTATTTTATCGGGAAGTTGTTACACTAACATAAATATGTTGTAATACTCATTTGGAATTACTTACTTCAGTGCTCTCTTGTAGTGCATCCGAGCTAGTTCTACGCTAGATGAATCTCGTAAGAAATTAGCATAGTTATAATGCATTTTCGCATTGTGTGGGAGGATGGAGAGGCCGGATCTGAAAAAAATATAAAGAAAAATTGGTATAATGTATACAGAAATATGATTTATTTGGAATAGCTATCGAAGAATTCTTACTGGCCCTAGTCTTCAAGTGAACGTCTGAAAGTTACTGTTTTACGAGTTTCATTTTACGATTTGTTTTAAATATATTATTACAAGAATCAAAACAAACAATGTAATATCACACCAATACCTTTAATGTATAACGCTTCCTCAGAGTAGGTTGCAAGTATGTACAAATTTTCGGGTGAAAAAATGGTTTGTTTCTTTTCCTTTTGAATTGTATTCATTTATATCAACCTTATTTTTATTATTTTTGTAAATAGTTAAAGGCAGCGAGGATTTTAGGAAAGAGTGGAGGTGCGTGTCCAACCACTTTTAGGACTGACGACCTGATGGTGATGAAGGTGTCTATCAGTTGATAGAAGTTTTGAAGCTTGTGAATAGTATAAAAGAGGTGGCAATGTCAGGTGTCGCTGATTGTTTTGAAAAAATGTAAAAAAAGGTCACCTACACTATTGCGTTAATTTCACTATATATGTGCAAAAAAATTAAAGTTAGACATCTAGGTTGGTGCGTTTTTTTATTTAATTATTTTAAACTTGTGTTAACAACCATTCTTTCAAGGCCTGAATGATTCCATTGTGTGGCACCGGTATGGACTTCGGCGTCGGTTGCATCACAAGATGCTGGAACGCTGGAACAAGGGAACGGGGAACGACGGAGGCGTTCTATGTCTGATACTTGCTCGCCAATGTTGTATTGTTATCCTCGCACTATTAATCGTAACCAGGGACTAATTGTACATATTTGTAGTTAACCAGTTAGATCTGCTTTGTGAAACGTATTGGTGTTTTTGTTAATAATTTACCCAAAAGAACTTAATACTTGCAAAAAAAGTTGTACTAAGTTACATTGCTCGTTGGTGAATTTTTCTTAAATTGTGCTTTATTGTGCTGATTATAAATACAAAACAAAAAATAAAAATTATCAAATATTTATTAAGTACATAATGATAAACTATAACATATATTTCTCGCAATTTTGAAAATAAATTTTTTGCAAAATCAGCGATACGACTTTGCCACCTTCTTTATACTATTCACTAGCTTCAAAACTCTTTTACCTATCACTTTCAACGACGAGCTAATCATATGCCCATATTACAACCAGCTCTCTAGATATTTTTTTTCAATTTTGAAAATTTATATTATATATTCGCAGTAAAAATAGAATGGCAGACTTTTGTTTTCCTATTTTTAATAACCTAAATTAACATTCCCTGTACATTTCATTGATGAGCAAATCATTTAAATTTTTATATTTATATTTATTATTTATCGGTAAATTATAAGACTTCAACTGTATATATAGAAAAACCCAAAAATGTAAATGAATAGTCAAAGATCATAAACCAGATGGAGGGTTATTGTTTTACCTAAACATTCAGAACTAGTATGCTGTTGTTCAACATGACATAAAGTTTAAAAATAAGTTAATATCTGTGTATAAGCAGTAACACTCCAAATGTATAACACCTAACTAGTAGTAAAAAACAATTTTTTTTCAGCCTGAAGATGTTTAAATAATCCAAAACGTTACAATAAACATATAGTTGTGTAATTATTTGACCGCCACTCTGGAAAAAACTACATGATTACAAGAGACTTTAAGAAAATTAAGTTTTATTGTTAAATATGATTAATTAAGTCCTCTACTGTCCGACAAAGCCTGAAAGGTAAACTTGTGTATTTAGGAAATCTATTAAATAATGTTTCAAAGATTTTTTAATACACACATCCTGGGCAATGTATGCATTATCCAGTTTATTTCAGGTAATCAGGTAACGAATCAGGAACAAATTATTACCTGCGGGTAGGTATAAAAAAGGTAAGGTGACGAAACAGGAACGCGAGCAAATAATTTAGTATAGTTTTTAGTATGCCAGAAGTTAACTTTAGTGGTTTGTATACTGAAGATTCTACTAAGTTCAACTTCTGCAATATGAGTTCATGATTTAAAAATTTCTACTACCGACTATTACGTCAGTAGGCGCCAGCGAATTTGTGGGTAATAAGTACGGCGTGAAAGTATGAGTATGACATCGTTCACCAATATTTACATTTGCGAATGAACAATACCAAAAAATGGAACATAGTACTGGATGATACTCTATCATCTCTCAGGAAATGATGTAAACAGTTTAGGAGGTGCTTTGACTTAGAAGATGGTCTGAAACGAAGCTTCTGTTAAAAACTTTAGGCACCTTCTCATACCGCAACCTTATAATCTTAAGCATTTAAGTATTAAGTATTGCGACAGGGAGATTTTGCCTACCTGGAAGATCAATGCCAGAAGAAATTTCTTGTTTGATAAATGGTTCGAGCCCATGAATACTTAGGCAAAAAGTAAAATTGAATAGTAAAACGACAGTACTCACCGAGTGACCTACGTATAATAGTAGAAATATTAATTAGAACATATATACTCATAAAAAGGAAAAAAGGGATTTATTCTAACAGCTTAAAATAAATAGTTTATGAAATTCTCGTCAATCTGTGATAATTATATGTTAGGTATTGCAAAACTGATTTTCTTCTGCTAAAGATAAGTAAATACACATGAGGTAATTGATGCTTGGTTAAAACAAAAAAAAAGGAGAAATGAAGGGAATCTGAAACTGTTCAAACAGTAGGATAAAAATTAACTAACTCATTTGGAAGGAAATAATAGGAATAAGGAATAACAGAAATGTTGGAGTAAAATGAACACTTGTTTTGATATCATTACCAAAGAAATGGAAAAGAAACTAGGAGATATGAGAAGTAACGAAGTTTTTGGTTCTATAAACTCGTAAAAATACGTTGCTAACCCTATAGAATCGGACGTCGACCCATCGTATAGTATGTTCATAAAACGTAGTCTGATTTTAATTATAAAAAGAGTACGTTTATTTCATTGAAATTTATAATGGAGATAAACAAAGACTAACTTGGGAAATTCAACAAATTAATAACATTTGGCAATGTTGTTTTGACAAACTTTTGTCCTCTCAGAAGTTATACAATGAAACTAAATATCTAAGTATAGGTAGTATATCGCCATTTGTTGCTAACGAAGTATTTCGTGTGTTAGACAAGGCTTTGTTAAGGTATTAATTAAGGTATTAACTGAATTAACGATGCAGCATAAACATTTACCTACTAAAATCGAAATCCTAATTGGCGTCAGACCAAGAACTTGAAAAAATGTTTTTGTTATAATGGTTTTCGTACCTATCACGTACATATTTATGCTGAATCGTCGAATCAGTTAGGCAACTTGATACGCCAATACGAAATACTTTAGTAACAGTTACTCACCAGATGGCGGTGTACTACCTATACACGGGTTTTTATATAAACTCGCTTTTTTGAATCTTAATTGGTTTGATTAGAGATTTATCCTGTGGCGCGCTGATGAGATGCTGTGGTCTGGCAGTATCGATAAATTCCTAACCAAGAAGTTAAAATATACGTTCTTTATGAATTTAAATATAGAATAATTGCAGGACAACTTATATACTATTTGAGAGAGTGAGGACAGGGAAATTTTCTCTCGTTACTTAATTTCGTTTGTAGGGAAAGAGCGAATATAAGATTAGAAGAAGTTGCTGATTTTACATATCTAGGAAGTCAGATAAGTCAGGACGGAAGGAGTAGTAGGGATATAAAGCAGAGGATAGCGTAGGGTCGTGTCGCCTTTAATAAAACGAAGTCACTTCTATGCTCGCGAACGGTTAATTTACAAATTCGAAAAAGGTTGTTAAAGGTGTATGTTTGAAGCGCGCCGTTGTAAAAAAGGTTAGAAGCGTTCGAAATGTGGTGTTATAGGCGAATGATGAGGATAACGTGGGTAGAAAAGGTTAGAAGCGTTCGAAATGTGGTGTTATAGGCGAATGATGAGGATAACGTGGGTAGAAAAGGTTAGAAATGAAGACGTATTAGAAAGAATAGGAGAAACGGACAACGGGTAACCGCTAACTCAAATAATATAAACGAGTAAAGAAATTCTAAGAATGACGTATGCTTTTCAACTGCTGCGACGGGCAACTGCCGACTATATATATTTGTTCAATGAGTTAATAATGAGACACTTTGAGTTTTTTTATTCAATGCATTAGATAATTCATTTTTGGATTAACTTTATCCGCTACAGACAACCCCCGCGGGCTTTACGCACCAGTACTCTAGTACCAAGCTACGAAAAGGTGACTGCAGTAACACCGACCTAAGGGAAAACTACTGCCACTTTCACTCCCTCGCAGGGAATCGAATTCATTACTAATAATGATTATACATTTGGTTCGACAATACTCTTAGATACGTATTGTCGATGTTGCTGTTGTCACAACCACCTCGTGGATTAGTAGTATAGTACTAGTACGTAAAGCCAGGGATAGGGGTTCGATTCCCGGTGAGGGAGTGACAGCGGTGGCGGTTTTTCCCCATTAATTTAAGGTTATCTCTAGTGGGCAAAGTTAATTCAAAAATTAATTCCCTAATGCATTTAACGAGTTAAGCTATAAAATGCGTTTGTAAATTACTGTAACATCTACTTTGCGGAGGTTTCGCTAATTTTCATGAGAAGACTTCAATTTAGAAAAGCCTTTCAAACTACAACGTTTTAACATGCACGAAATAGTTATAACGAGGAATTTATCGAACAATTTCCACTTTAAAAGAACAAAATTCAAAAGTTCAGAGCGAACCGTATCGTTCGAAAAGCTTTCTATTTTCTTTTGTAAATAATGAAAGCCAAAGCAACGTGATCTCACGTCTATCAACTATTTGTTTTTTCGAACGACAGTCAAGTGGTTAACTCTTTACTACGATACAGTGAATGTTGTGATTTTAATGGCAAGTGTTTCTCTATCTTTTTCCGTCTCTTTGAAAGTGGGGAAAAAGCTGTTTTACGCTCCGTTTAGCTAACAAACGAAGCGAGACACAGTTCCTGCTTCCAGTTTTCTGTAAATAAATCCTGTTTATGTTGGTTTATGGACCCAGCGGGTGCTTTAAAGCAGCTGCTAAAAAGTTTTTAACCCTTATTGTTTTCTAATGAATGCACATATTATAAAGTCAGCTTGGGCGTACTTCCAGGTGCAACTTTCTCTTTATTATTTTAAATTAGTTACTCTAATTCGTACGGAAGGCTCTTACTAACAACATTTAATAAAAAAAGAAAGTGAAGTACTATCTGTAATAAATGAGGATGGGAATCATTAATCTTTGGGTGGTTCAAGTTAGTTTTACTATTGTTTATTCTACGAAAATAAAATTATTTCGAATAAAATAACAGCTAATAAAACTCAAAGTAAATTGTAAAATTTACAAGATCTTACACTTTTCATGAGATTGGGCTAAACAAAAGGGAATGCATTTAAGGACAACTCACAGAACTAATAACAATAATCAAGACTTTTAAAAAAATGGTTAAACTAGCAAGTTTTATAATAGAAACAAAATTCTGTTTCTGTGGAAATAGAACAAGGTCTTCCCAAACAATATTGTCAATCGTAGGTATTCTGTTAATCTATTACAGCTATTCACATATGAATTTAATAAATTAGTTTCTATATCTTTTCTTCCGAATATCACTTGAACGTGGAGTTGAGGTAATTTTTAGAGGAAAAAAGTTCTTACCCTTGTCAAAAACCAACAACCAACGTTTCGCTTACAATTTTTGAACTTTTTTAAGGCTGCAATTGAAATTAATTAACATGGAATTGTGAAAAAATATAAGAACTGTAGGCAAAACGCTGCTTGTTGGTTCCCGAAAAACAAAAATTGTATTCCTAAAAATTGGCTCTTATTTTACATTAATAATGTTAATATATTAGTGACAATGTTAGTGCAAATGTTTGTGATTTAGAAATTAAAATCATATTGACTGTAGGGGCAATAGTCAGTTATTAGAAGCTGCCGAAAATACTCTGCAAGTTGCTGAAAGGAATGTCAACTAAATTAATATGATGTTAGGTCTTCCAGGACAGTGTTGGTCGAGAAAAACCTTTGAATTTCAAAACACTTGTGTTATGGTGACTCCACATGTTGTATCACTATTCACAAATGTTAAAGGATCCAATAATGAACATAAAAAATATGGATTAGGGCGTCATTTAAAAACCAATTCTGAATCTACAATATACTGACAGACATGGCCAATTTTTGCTAAGAGCCTGGTTATTTCTCATTTCAGGGTGAGATGTTTGCATAAACTGAAGGTTGTAACATAGGTAATCCAACTGGTTCGTCCTTTGTAAACATAACACTGAACTATATTGTTTATGTATTAGCCTAACGTATGCCACCTTCCAAATTCCCTTCACGAATGTGTATGTTGATGCCACGTTGTTTATTGTTACTAAGGACTACATAGGAGGTTAACATTTAATTTTCAATTCTATACATAATAAATTTCAATTAACTATGGAGTTTGAAAAGGATAATTCCACTCCATATTATGTGGGTATAATTTAAACAATGAAGGGCGGGAGGTGCTGGGAAGGAGCCTATGTCTGTACATAAGCATTTAGAAACATATTGTTTGGTTGAAAATAGTCTACAACAATATTCTTCGATTAAGGTACACATGTTGGCACCGTCGCATTCTGTTTCATGTAAGTACATACCTATTTTTTTTTCTTTGCCACTTACTTGTGATTATTAGTAGATACCAGTTTTCACACACTTACAGTCTATTTCGATTTGTTAGAATTGTGACCTTGAAGAAATCTGCGCGAAGATAGAAAGAATACACACTAGGCGTGAGCAAGACAGAAACAGTTGGAACAAGCTTGAACTAGTAGAGCTCTCGATAGGCGGTCTTAGGAGATCGGCTAGAAATGTACAGTACTAGACGAAAATGTTTAGCAATTTCTTAAAACAAAAATGTATATAAATTAACAATAGAAAACAAAGCAAAAGTTTTATAGGTGTGCAGAACGTTATGTTAATTCACTTGTTATTATTTTTAGCTAAATATGCTTTTAAATAAAGCATATTCTTAAATTTTAACGATGCAGTTTAAATAATTTTGCAAATGGTACTGTACACTTTTGTCTAGTTCTCGCTTGACGATCGGTGGAGAAATGAGCTCCGCAGACTATTATGATTGAATTTGGAATTATGCTACGGCGCATCCTAATAAAGGGAAGGGGTATATCTCAAACTTCTTGAAACGAACAGTATCATCTTATCAAAATAGATATCTTTGTAAATGAATAAAGAATGTATGTACGTTCAAATTTTCATCATATTCTCCTTGTCACATCATTTTGGAATGTCCTGTCATATCTGGAAAGTATGCAGGTCTCATAAGAAGGCATGTTAATTTTGTTTACTTAAAATCTTCTTTCAATGACCTTGAAATTTTGAAAGATCTTTATTAAATTTAAATTTCTTGATATTTTCTGAGCTTCATCGAAAACTATCTATTAAGGATGGTTTCATTTCAATGAGTGAAATGTTGGCTTCGTGTCGAAATTTCTTACAGTGTGATCGGTCAAAAACTGATCGTAATAGTTTTTCACTCCTCGAATTCTTTTGTAAAGGCTATTGCAAATTTAACAAACGTTAATGTGTATGTTGAACCTCCAGCGACCTACAAATAAATATATTTTAGAATGGTGTTTAAAACCAACTAACTCAAATGGGATTATTTTCAAATCGTTTTATCCATTATCTTATGTGGCGAGCGGTATGATTCTCAAAGCAACATGTAAGTCACGTTCATACAACAGACTAGCGATAGAGAACATGCGCCGAATCCCATCTCCATGAATTTCTTCGAGAC
>NW_020439134.1:869267-871257 GCF_000699045.2 Agrilus planipennis
CGGGAATCGAACCCGGGACCTTTGGCTTTACGCACCAATGTTCTGACCACTAAACTACGAGAGGTGACAACAACAACCACGACCAACCGACCTACAAGGTTAACGATCCGTCGAACTAATGTAACTATATACTGAATATACTATGATTAAACATACATATAATTTAGATATCTTTTAGAAGTGAGTTAGTTTAATATGAAATATTATTCTGAAAATTCATTTCTGAATTTTTTACCCACTACACGCTACCTCAAATTAATGAGGGAAAAATTGTTGCTGCTGTCACACCCCCGCCGGGAATCGAACCCGGGACCTAAGCTTTACGCACCAACGTTCTGACCATTAATTTGAGGTAGTTTGTAGTGGGTAAACAAAAAATCGAAAAAATGATTGCATATTAATCCACTATTAAGTAACTAACAATGTTATAGGATTTCATATATTTAAAGAACTTAGGTTTTTTTTTTATTTAGGAAATTCGTTTTAGTTTTTATTTTATCTAAGAAAAATTATGTAGTTTCAGCGGGATCGTTTACAAATCGTCAGTAACTTGACTTGAATTAATTCTCACAGACTCAGATTTTGTAGTCTATACTAGTAAATGAAGATGTTGTCTATTGTTAGATTTTTATTTGACAACAGAAACGTTCAGTTTTTTGTGAGCACGAATAAACATAAAATCGTTTCAGGAAGGGCGCGAACACATTAGGTACCTAATAATAAATCTTCTATCTTAACCTCAGTTAGTCACTCCCGATTTTGTTCTATAACTTGGAGAGCTTTTGGATCTGATCGAATAACGATTTATGAATTGTTAGAGGTAATAGTACCTATTATATTATAAGAATTACAACCCAATAAAAATTATATCTGTAGTACGAAGAATATTACTATTTGAATAGGTAAACTAATTCTAAAGAAATTCGTTTGTTTTCGTAATTTCGCTTATTGTAAATTAATCTTCTTATAATCGTTTAATTGTCGTTCTTCTGTTAAAGTCAGCAACCGGTGAACAATCGTAACCGTTACCAGCCAAACATATTCGGTTGGTTTGCCATTGCTGCTTCAATTAAATGATTATCAAGCTTTTGTGATTTGATGGGATTAAATTTGGGTATCTATGCAGTCTGGTGCTTGTTTACAAGAAATGGTGTTGCCTACGTGGTTAAATAGAAAGCTCCAGTTTTGTCACATTTTTATAAATCTAGTGTTGCCCTTAGTGTGCTGTATGTGTGGGTAGAATTATAAATGGAAAGTGTTTGAAACAATGGTCATTTCGACGAATACGATTCGCTGTAACAATTGCAAGAGTGAAAGTTTTCAATAATAAGAACTTGTGCTTGCGTAAAGTTTGTTTAAAGTTAGGGCCTGTCAATAGCCTAGCCTGTGGACGATAAGTCGTAGGACGTTTACTGCTAAAACTTCTGGTATGTAATTAATTGAATCTACGTTTTTAGACCTGTTTACACACATTCGGGTGGGTTTTTAGATATTCTCACAAAAAAAGTTTAAAGGATTTAAACCGGGTAATCGTGTTGGTCATATGATTTGACCTCTTCGACTTATCCAGTTATTTGGTAAGAGCTTTTTGAAATGATTCACTGCTCTTGGATAGTGTGGATTTAACCCAGTATACTAAAAGCAGACGTTTCAACTAAATCTATTTGACACTAGAAACCGTTAAAGAAGACTGAAGATCATTTCATCATTATTTTCCACGATGAAGAAAGACCTTATTGAAAACTGACCATATTGTTAACGATGACGATGTTTGGAGGTTAAAATTATAACCATGATAAAGTTACATTGCAAGCTGTGAACATTTTGAATTTATCACCATAAAATTAAATAAAAACAAATAATTACATTAGAAAATGTTACAAGCATATTTATCTGCGCTGTCAGTAAAACAAGCAAAAACTTAGATATTTTCTTATATACATTTTCACATTCTGGAAGCAGTGTTGGAACAAATTGAATCTACAATATA
>NW_020439134.1:875491-899689 GCF_000699045.2 Agrilus planipennis
CCCCAGTAGCACACGACATTGGCCCAATATTTATTCTATATTGGTACAATATTGTATATGGGCCCAATATTGGCAATTTATAGCCAATATTGGTAATATATAGGACATATACCTTTTTCCTATATTTTAATACAATGTTTATCCGATATTGATCCAATATTAATAGAAGATATTTGGCAATAACTTTTATTTATATTGATATGTAATATTTATCCGATATTGATCCAACATAGATAAGACATGTTTGGAAAATTGAAAGTTCATAAAGACACGTGGCCCGGTGCATGGGCACCAAAATTTATTGAAGGCCGATGGTTAACATTTAGGTCGCCTAGAAATTGCATTTTGGTCGGAAATGCTATCGGGTTTTTCATCCTCTGATAGTATTTGTTGTAATCGCCCATTAGTGCAAATAAAGTGTGTAAATGTAGAAGCAAGCAATGAAGTGGTAAGTAAGTAAATTTTAGTTGATAATTTATTCTCAATGTTTATCCTATATAAGTTACTTCAAATTAACGAGGAAAATTTTTGGTGCTGCTGTCACACCCTCGTCGGGAATCGAACTTNAAATTATATCTGTAGTACGAAGAATATTACTATTTGAATAGGTAAACTAATTCTAAAGAAATTCGTTTGTTTTCGTAATTTCGCTTATTGTAAATTAATCTTCTTATAATCGTTTAATTGTCGTTCTTCTGTTAAAGTCAGCAACCGGTGAACAATCGTAACCGTTACCAGCCAAACATATTCGGTTGGTTTGCCATTGCTGCTTCAATTAAATGATTATCAAGCTTTTGTGATTTGATGGGATTAAATTTGGGTATCTATGCAGTCTGGTGCTTGTTTACAAGAAATGGTGTTGCCTACGTGGTTAAATAGAAAGCTCCAGTTTTGTCACATTTTTATAAATCTAGTGTTGCCCTTAGTGTGCTGTATGTGTGGGTAGAATTATAAATGGAAAGTGTTTGAAACAATGGTCATTTCGACGAATACGATTCGCTGTAACAATTGCAAGAGTGAAAGTTTTCAATAATAAGAACTTGTGCTTGCGTAAAGTTTGTTTAAAGTTAGGGCCTGTCAATAGCCTAGCCTGTGGACGATAAGTCGTAGGACGTTTACTGCTAAAACTTCTGGTATGTAATTAATTGAATCTACGTTTTTAGACCTGTTTACACACATTCGGGTGGGTTTTTAGATATTCTCACAAAAAAAGTTTAAAGGATTTAAACCGGGTAATCGTGTTGGTCATATGATTTGACCTCTTCGACTTATCCAGTTATTTGGTAAGAGCTTTTTGAAATGATTCACTGCTCTTGGATAGTGTGGATTTAACCCAGTATACTAAAAGCAGACGTTTCAACTAAATCTATTTGACACTAGAAACCGTTAAAGAAGACTGAAGATCATTTCATCATTATTTTCCACGATGAAGAAAGACCTTATTGAAAACTGACCATATTGTTAACGATGACGATGTTTGGAGGTTAAAATTATAACCATGATAAAGTTACATTGCAAGCTGTGAACATTTTGAATTTATCACCATAAAATTAAATAAAAACAAATAATTACATTAGAAAATGTTACAAGCATATTTATCTGCGCTGTCAGTAAAACAAGCAAAAACTTAGATATTTTCTTATATACATTTTCACATTCTGGAAGCAGTGTTGGAACAAATCGAAAGTATAATTGGAAATTGTGAAAAATTTAGATTAAAGCATTAAAATGTGCTTTTATACAAAAGAATACGACTCCGAGAATGAGAGTTTACTTATTATACTTTAATGGAAGAAACAAACACCCGTCGTAGAAAAAAGAACGGCTTGACCAGTCCGGAAATGTCATTGTCGTTCATCTGTGAATAAACATGTCACGCAATGCGGTAAATAGGTTTATTTATTAATTTTTGTTCCATTATAACAATGCTACACAAAATTTACTGAATAAAAAAAATAGATAGTATTCGATGAATTAGGTTGGAATTAGTTTTCTGGTTTATTAAACTAGATTAGTTAATCGACTCGTAAAATTACTTCCTTGTATTTGACAAATTATTCATTAGGTGCTTGCTTTTGTCCGCAGCTTCGT
Source organism: Agrilus planipennis (assembly GCF_000699045.2). NCBI lineage: Eukaryota > Metazoa > Arthropoda > Insecta > Coleoptera > Buprestidae > Agrilus > Agrilus planipennis. The sequence goes on from NW_020439134.1 coordinate 877,583, forward strand.
CCACGTGAAATCCGCTTTTATATGGTGCAAAAGGCAAACAAACTTAGGCACTTAAACGATTTATTCACCACCACATGTTACCATTTTACGTGTTGAATTTGGGAAAACTGGGCAAAACGGTTTTTACGTTTTGTACTTTTTCTATTCATGTTTATAGAAACATAATTTAGACATTTCTGAATAAAATTTGATATTCTATTTCATCCACAAATGTTCTGTTTCCGCAAAGGAATATTTATGTCATTAATCATAAAGTTTCTAGGATGCAGTGTTTGTAAAACATTATGAATTAATTCAAGCAAGCCACACACTAAAGTTTCACCATGATTTATTCGATATTCTCTACAGTTGCTTCGGCACGTGTTGTTATTTATGAAAGTACGTTTCGTACTTTTTCTAATCACGTTTATAGAAACCTAATTAAACATTTTTGAATAAAATTTCATATTCTATTTTACCCATAACAGTTCAGTTTCCATAAAGGATATTTATGACAGTATTCATAAGTGCAGTGTTTCTGAAACATTATGAATTAAATAAAACATATCATACACTAAAGTTTCATCACGATTTCTTCAAAACTGCTATGACACGTGCTGCTATTTATGAAAGAAATGCTAGATTACTAATGTTTAGAGCGCTACTTACATAATAATTATACGAAATTACGATTTAAAAAGGAGCAGAGGTGAGTTATACCCATTGACAGACATTTTGATTTGACTGATAACTAAATTTAAATGATTAAATAAAGTTTTATTTACTTCTCGTTTTTCTAATTTCCTACTTTTGGAGATATTTGAATATAAAATTTGAATATCGTATGAGTGATTAGAAATTAAACAGCGTTCAGTAACGCTATTTGTATTTTTTTGTTTTTAATATTAGGTACATATAACTTCTACTTGATTGGCCAATACAAATTCATTTCTATTTGAATATATGGTTAATTTAGTATATTTATTAAGTTGGTAACATTTATTTTTAATCTATTTCTTGTGACAATACTGTAATGATCTGCATCTATATTTAACATTTCTTTTCAATATTTGAAATTGTTGTATAGATCTCCTGTATCCATTAGAAATTTAAACATTTTTCCTTGTAGTTCGGAAAGTTTTTCTCTCATGCATGTTCTATACGTATTATTAAAAAAACTAACAATATATACCTACATTAATTTAGTCAATAATTTTTCCACCCTCCAAAAAGTTTGGGGGTCCAGAGATATTTGGGGCCTGATACTCCAGCTTTATAAGCATCCTTATAAATCGGCAATTCGAAAACTATCCCTTTTAAAAACATTAGCAATAAAATTACATATTTAAGAATTTAATTTTAATGGACAATCAAATCGAAATCGAAATGCTTGTATATAATTCACCCGTACTCTTATTTAAATTGTAATTTCGTACAAATAGTCTTTTTAGTTTGTAAATAATAGTGTTCTAGTATTTTTTTCGCAAGTGGTGGCATGTGTTGAAGCAACTGTCGAGAATTTTACGTACATCTTTTTTCGTTGATTTATTTAAAATTTAAACTTTGGTTTACGATAATTGTATGTAGAAGAATATTACTAAACTTGTGTGAAATACATTTACCTCAACAATAAGTGCAAGAGGCACCATGCCACCTGCGACTGAAGAGGGCAGACATAAATGGTATTATAACAAAAAATTGCAAACATTGGTATTCTAGTATTTCTTCCGTAAATTGCAGTACATGCATGCACTATTTTTGGATATATTTTTTATGTAGGTAATGCGTTACACATTTTTCTTCGTAAAATTATGTAGGTCCGGATCGGTGTTGTAAAAACTGTTTTCGAATTTTGTAATGAATCATCTTCAAACATTTTCATGTTTAACTGTTCTGGTGGCATTAACTACACGATTCTATATCTAGCGCTTAAGTAGTAAAAATAATAAAAAACCTATACTGAAAGCGCTTGTTTGTGGCTAGCATGTTAAATTATTCATAGGCATGTGCTGGTTAACGGATAATTACGGTATTTGTCTTCTCTATAATTGTATCAGTTATACAAAACAGTTATTATATTTATAGCAAATAAATTGGAAGTTTCTTAAAAAACTCAAATATATTTTTTTTTTGTTTAAGAATATTACAACTTAAGGAAAACTATTATTAAACCTTAATACGTAGTTTCATTAATGTGTACTCATCATTTAATAAGGTGACTCCTAAAATACCTACTATCCTCACAATTCAAACTCTCGAGCGGCGAAAATCCTAATGAGCCAAAATATCGATATGACACGTGGAAATATTGGAAAAGAAATTAACGTTAAACTTTTTTTTTAAACCGTTATTTTTTGTAGTATAACGTATAAAGTGTAACATTAAGGGTAACGTTTCTTTTCCAATAATTTACTTTTCACTTTCACCCTCTGCACCTTATCACTGAATACTTTTTTAGTGTTGTGAAAGATAATTGCAACCAATTTCTTCTCTCCTCTACCACGAGCGTTGGACAATTATACTTCGTTTAGTTTCTGTATCGATGTGATCTTCAGTTTGACCGGCCCAAAGGAGAAAAGAATAGCACTAGGCCAGAAAAGAAAGGAGACAACTCTCGGCCAAACTTTTAACCGGTGAGGAGCGTATAATCCGTACAGTACTAAACGGAAAAATTGACCATTTTATCCACTACAATTGCATTGCTCAAATGTGCTGTTATTGGTACTATTTACTACTGAAAATATCAATAAGATGTTTATTTATACGTATTTGAAGACATATTAAAGGCTTTAGCGTTTGTTTTCGACTCGCACTACTATTCATGATTGAACAAAACTTTTGGCAGGTACTGTATGAAAAAGTATGTTTAATGAACAAGAGTCGAGAGTATAATGAGCTTTTTTCTCCCTGCCTACGATTTTGCCAGCGCGCATCCAAGACATTGGAAGGGGCACATCGTTAGAGAAAGTAAATGAAGTATACCAATTTCAACTCATTTTTGTAAATATTGAGAAGGTTAACTTGCAACCGCAGGGATTTTAGATTGTTGGAATTTTGTATGTCTTGCATACTCATCTTACAGCTTATTGTGTCCGTTGGGAAAAGAGGTAGGGAAAGGTGCTTAGTTACATGTATTTTGATACATTTAGTTTGAAAAATATACGACCAAAGCTGTTGTAATGTCTTGGTACTCTTAGCTTTGATCTTTATTTGTAATAAATTAATTAATTTAACGTTTCAACTAATTATTATGGTGACAGTGGAATTTCAGGGACTATTTAAACATATCGTGTTGTTAACAATTGTAAATACCTGAGGACCTCCGATTCAAGCTGTTTCCGAACTAACAAGGAAATTATCTAATAATTTAATTGCATTCTAAAAGAAAATCTACTGCAATTTTTTCTATAAATTTATTAGTTAAAATTTAACATTAATTTAAAAATTTATTCTCAATGTTTATCCTATATAAGTTACTTCAAATTAACGAGGAAAATTTTTGGTGCTGCTGTCACACCCTCGTCGGGAATCGAAATTAGGACCTTTGACTTTACGCATTAATACTCTGACCACTAAGTTATGAGAGATGACAGCAGTTACAACGACGATCGTACTTAATAGATGACAGGTCGAAATTATCTGTAGTTAATAAAAATTAATTCACATTAATGTATTGATGTGATAATGCTTTATTTTAAAGATTGGTTTTTAGTTCTTTTAGGGTTTGGTAAATCAATTGTAATGTCTAATATATTTCTTTAATACATTGTTTTTTATTTTTACGCATTGTTTATGTTGAGAACCTTGAGCTTTCGTATGGTCGGTGGATCCAGGAACCACTGGCTCTGCTAATTTTGAAAAAGAAAACATATTTTGGTTGGTTGTTATAACATCATTGGGACATCGTCGTTATAAATAAAAGTATAATAATAAAATATATAATATAAGCGCTATCGTCAATATCCCATTTCTCTTAATTTAGACGGATTATACTAGTTATAAAATATTTTTTTTATTCAATGTAATTTGTCATGCGAAAATAAAAGTTAAACAACTTGAACATTTTATAAGAGTAGAATGGATTTTAAAATACGAACAACGATACATCTTCATTTATCAACTATAAATACGCAAAAACAAAGTCTAATATTTGAAATTTATTTTAGTCTGATAATACTTTACATGAAGTTTACTCGTATCATATACCTGTCCATTTTGAGTATATCAATATCTGCAGGAAATTGGATTAAGTATTACCTGCTGTTGCTGAACCGAGCAACTCATCTTTTGTCTCGTCTCATCTCGTTTAATGTAGAGTAATCTTTCTTTGTAATTAACCTTTATTCCTTTTTACCACCATTTACATTTTTTTTTTATTTTTTCCATGCACTGACTATCTTTTGTTTATAATGTGATGGTTAATGATTAGTTTTGAGTTACAGGAATTATCCTCTTTCTTAGTTAAAATAAAATTACGTTCAGTAACAAAAATTATAGGTGATAGGTTAGGTAGCAAGACAGATGAGAGAAGGTGGGAGAATCTTACAACAGGGACATAGAGATATGATGGAACTGATTTCAAGATTAATAGAGGGAAGACAAAAATTGGTAAAAACTTTCGCGGCCAGTAGGTGAACTGATGCTGTTCTGATTCGAGTTTATGGGTCGTAGTGTGTTAGAGTTGCTTCCTAATGTTCTGCTAGCACGAGTGGCGAACATCATCAGGGGTCCTTCTATGTTCGATGCTGGATGCGGATTGGCCAGAACAGCATCAAAGGCGCCAAATGCACTTTTCAGAATTCACCAATCATTTATGAAATTTTGATTTTGATTTCGTATAAGTTACAGTTTAGGACAGCTCTGAAGGTTAGATCAATAAAAGTGTCACAAGTTTATGGATTTTTTACAGGTATAAAATGCTAAGGTTAAGGTCTAGATGATGACCCCATCCGGGGGGGGGGATCGAAAGAGGAGTTCTCCCCCACCACTGTACCATAAAAAGTTCGTGGCGGTCTCACCCCCATAAAAAGTTATGGGGGTTCAAAGTTAATAAATACGACAATTTTTATACATTTCCAGCGTGTAAATATTTATATAAGTAGTCATTCTTAAACAATATTGAAAGGTAAAACTAATGAAAAATACATAAAAATATTGAGAAAGTTATATAAAACATTATTTAAATAGCTTTATCAATAGGGTAGGTTAGGTTAGATTATCGGATTTTGTTCAAGTGACCACCCTCTTTCGATCCCCCACCTCCACCTGCTTGAAAATAATTTTTTTATTGAATTTTATTTGCATTATATGAAAATTGTCAAAATAATCAACTTTCAACCCCCATAACTTTTTATGGGGGTGAGACCGCCGCAAATTGCTTATGGGGTTTTACTCAGGTGACCAACCTCTTTCGATTCCCCTACCCTCTTTCGATCCCCCTACCCCCACCCCAATCTAACTCCCATGACTTTTTATGGGGGTGAGACCTCCACGAACTTTTTATGGTACAGTGGTGGGGGAGACCTCCTCTTTCGATACCAACATCTAGACATTTACCTTCTCGTCTCCTATTTTTATAATAGTTCCTGGAACTTTTTTCGATCCAACCCACCCCCACCCTCTTCGGGGGCGAGGGCCATCATCTAGACATTTACCAAGAATTATTTAGAGACATATTGGAAACAGAAATAGCAGCATAAATGGAAAAAAAGAAAACCTGGACTAGATTATCTTATCTACTTTTCGAAAATAGTTAATTGGGGATGAGGTATGCTTTAATTTTGAGGAAATGCGAAGATTGGTTCTGGACAGGAAGGAGTGGAAGTGTGCGCTTGGCCATCAGTTTTCGGATTGACGCATTTGATTCCTTATAATAACCCATATTTAATAAAATTTATCTGAAAACAGAATATTAATACGTATAATAGTGTCTACAAATTTAGTTATCGAAGCAATATCGAGGAAATAATAAAAGGGTTACCAATACCTCTTGAAAATTTCCTAGTTTTTTCTTCCACTATTCAAATAAATAAATAACGCAAAGTAGGACACCTCATTGAATTTCTCAAGAAACGTTTTCAGTTTAATTTTTCTAGGAAAATATGTTGTTTGTATCGAAGTTTCGCAGAAACATTTGATTTTATGCTAGGTTTAGATTTCATATTTAACTGAGCGTAACATTCACGGTAAAATCGATTACATTCTTTGAATAATAACTGTTAAAATCCTTTATCAACGTTTAGATTTAGCGATATGAGTGTTATTGGAACAACCGGCCATTAAATTATGATTCAGCTCCATTATTTTCATTGTTATGATAGAGAACAATCCAGCGCAATTAAGCATTAACCAAGATATTAAAAACGTTTTATATGAAGTTATAGGGAGCGATAGATAGAATAAATGGATAATTTCAAAGTCAAATAACTCATTGGACTCTAAATATTATGATGATTCAGATGATATTAAATCTATCAAAAAAATACTTTCTTTGATGTGTCATTGATTTGGCAATTGATTGGATGTAAACAATGGAACGCCAAAGAACAGTCTAGAACAGGGATGGCGAACCTTTACGTATCGACGTGCCATTTTTATAAAGAAAAGTTTATTCAGGTCATAGGCGTTCCATCAAATAATTTTGTCTCTGTGATTATTGGGAAAATAATAATAATATCAACTTAAACTTTTTTATTTACTACAAAAAAATAGGAACATTTTGCAATGTTTAAATTATACGTGTAATTTAAATTAAAGTAAAATTAGTGTTACTTTTGTTGTTGCAGATTAGATGACAAATAACTTATGTTAGGGTTGTAAGATGTTAATTTTAGCAGAATGCATGCTGAACTGGAGTCATCTGTTAAACGATTTCTAACCGAGTCTTTAATGTTATTCATCTCTGAAAATAATGACTCGCGGGCATAAGTTGAGGAAAAAACATTGTTAAAATAGCATAAGCCAGCTTCTTCAAACAATTAAAAGTGTTTGGTAACGCATTTCATGTTTCCAAAATTTTGTTATTAGCATTTTCACTTGTATTANATATAATATTTTACCAATATTTTTGTGGTACTGGGGTAGATATTGTGCCTACATATACATGATATATTGTGACTATATATAAAATATATATTGGACCAATCTGGAAAACAAATATTGGCTGTATTTTTAAAATAAATATTGCACACTTATTATTTCCTAACACCCTCTTTCGATCCCCCACCCCCATCCCCAAAATTGAATAAAGCATAAGTAATTGGAAAAAAGAACACATTTGTAAGGCATTTCTACAGTAAAAAAATTAAAGCTGATGTTATAAAGTAGAATAGGGGTCTCAATAGGTTTCTTGACTTTTAACTGTAATGGCCATAGTTCTATATGCGTAAGCATTAGACCCCCAATAACATTAAATGTAGAAAGTAGCTAAAACAAGCACAACCCCAAAATAAAAAAAAATCACAGATTGTTCAATTTAAGAAAAAATAAGTAAGTGGTTCGTGACAAAGTTATTAAAAACCCGCCACATTGAGAAATTATTTTGATTGGTGGTTTTCATCAGTTCCTACAACTTTTGTACCTACTAACCCTTTTCCACCTCCCATAATAATAATCGAACTATTGTACCTAACGTATAGAGTATATTGTAAGTCCTGTTTATAGGATAAAAGCTTCTTTATGCGGCTTTATGTTCTCCTACTTCTTATCTTACAACTAAGTATACTTAAACCTTATCCGCCACAACGTACATAAGCTATAAAGTATGAGGGTACTAAATTAAATAACGGTGGAACAAGATTTAACCAAACCGTGTTAGTAAGTATTCCCTTTGATTTGAATAAATCCTTAGTGGTTCTTAATACGCTGTGGTTTTCTGTTACAAACATTTTCCCAAGTCTGAGTAAGTGCACTCCGAATACATTAAATAGAATTCTTAAGTACTATTTCGTAACATTTTCCTAATCCGGTTGATTTTAAAATGCGTGTTTTATATTCTCCGTTAAACCGCATTCCTACTTTGAGCTATTTAGTTTTTATTTATTTTCCATTTCACAAACTGAGAAAAATGTGACGGGTACATATGAATTCGTTTCTTGCTTCCGTCTCAGTTGATACCGCGCTAGTTTTCTTATTTGTCTAGCGGATTTTACATCAGTGATATATTACGAGGATCCACAATGCTAAAACTAATGTTTCGTTTTCCAGAAACGAACAACTTACGGACATAGAATACTTATAAAAAAAAACAATCATAGAAGAGTAAAACCGAAACCATTTATTTAGTAAAACAACATTTCTTGAAACATTGACGACAAAGAGATTCATTGTACATTACTTTATTATTAGAATTGACCAAGAGAGAGAGATGCACTATTTCCTAGGTATTTACTTCATAACGTTAAGGCATAAATTATAATAGTTTCAAAACTGTGTAAAAAGAGCGGACATTTAAAGGTTTTATCATTGAATTAAATAGGGAAATGGAATTGTTATAAGTATATAAATAAAATTAACCTGGTAGTGAGAATGCTGAGCTAATCTGATCGAGACCTATATGTTGAAAAGTTACAATTCATTAGTTTGTTGTTAGTCAGTGAGAAGTACAACTCAATATAAGAAGTGGAGGTGTGTGATTAACCAGTCTTAGAGATGAAAACCTTATGAGTTAATGATGATTTATTTTAAAATTGGCATTGATTTAGATATTTAAATTAGTAGACATAATTTTCTAATTAAATGGTGTTTTAAATTGCACCTAATAATTATTGGGTTAATTTAACCCAATGTCCCTACTGACGTCAAGATTTCTTCATGTTCCTTACTTCCGTATCGAGTAGCGAAACATGAATATTTTATCCGCTTCATAATACTTTTTAGACCCATTCGATTCGATTTGCTTCTTGCTCTTATCTCTAGTCTTCTTCTTTTTAGTAATGGATACAAACAAAGTGATTAGCTTGTTTTGATAATACCAGAGCTTGAAAAGTCGCAGGACGACTTAGTGTCTCTCACTTCGACTCACTTGTTGCTCACGTAATACTCATCTGTATATGTATTTTTATACGTATTATACAGAAGGCAAATAGTAGCTTCGTTTATTTACGCCTACTTTGCCGTTAAATACTAAATGCGTATTGTCTTATCGCGCAGCGACTTACCGACGTACTTATAGATCGCGTTGTACATTCACATCCTTATGTACTTTCTATTCTTGTCTTAATCTTACTGAGTACTCCGTTAAAAGCTTTAACAACATTGGTATTAGGGTACTGTAATGTTCATCGTTTTTCCCCTATTTTGTAATCAGTTGTTTAATCAAAGCAATATTGGGGTTAAAAGGACTTTATTTATTTACACATGTTCAATAAATTCCTACAGTACCTAATGAATTAGCACAGTAGGGAACACCATGTAGAGATAAGTCACTAATTGTAAGTTCATGTTAATGTTTGACATGTTTCAGATTTTCCGAAGAAATCGCCATTTATATACGTATGTGTTTTGAAAGAAGATCCCAATGTGAAAATTGAAACGAAAAGTGAACACGTAACAGGAAAACTAAGTTGGAAGGTTACATATCGATAAGATAGCCCGCGGAAGCCTTACGGACCATGATTCGAAATTTATGTCTTTTATACCACTTTAATGGAGTGAAAGTGATTTTGAAAGTAAAGAAACTTCGGAACACCATTTGTCGTGGAAAAATCCACACCTGCTGCTTTGGGCGATACTTTAAAGCAGTTGTAACTGTACTTGCTCGAACTTTAGCCATTCACACATCATACAGACTTTTCAATTCGAAATGTAACGGAATAAAAAAATACCTCGGGATCAAAGATTAAAGCAGCAGGTTTTTAAAGGTAATTTTTCCAGCTAAAATGGTTATGTGATAGATATTTATGACGTTCATTCATTTTGTAAACCTTTGTGTGGAACAGGGGTGCCGGAATACACGGAAACATTAAAAAGGGGAGAATAGATGAGATAAGGGATTTTAAGCATAATTTTTTCGTTCTTTATTACGCCATTAAATAAAAATTGCGGAGGTGGAAAACGTTAAATGATGTTGGACGATGAAGCAGAATTGTAGGGAGGTAGAGGAGCAGCTGAAAAATTAACTGTCCATTATTGAATACCGAATTGCTTCGTGTGGGGTTATTTTAAAGCCATGATGATAGATTGTTGACTCACCGTAGATGAACTCGTCTTCTCATTTTAATATGGCTTATGGTTGCATACTTTTTATCGTGCCAAAGGATAATATGTAAACAAGTTGATATGATTATCAAATTGAATGGGAAGGTATAAACATAGATTTAGTAAAAAGTATGCACTACTGCTAATAGTTAATTTCTGTAAACATTAGCAAATCAAAAATTAATAAAAAACGTTATTATGTTGATTATTATATCACAGCAACTTTGTATGCGCTCCGGCCGAGGGGTATTATTTGCACAAGTTTTTTGATGATTTATGAGTATTTAAAAAAAAGGTGAGATATTTTTAAACTTATATTTTCGTAAATTTAACATACTGTAGGGAGTACGAGTGTGTTTGTGTGTGACCGGGCACACGTGTGTGTGAACGGCTTATCGATTCGCCGACTAGTCGCGGGCGCCTTTCTTCATGTGCGCCGTATTTGCGAATGTGTGTGTCGTACCTGCGTTCTGAGAAAGCAGTTAAACATCTCAAAGAAAAAAGAAACTATCCGGATGTTTCGAGAAGGCTCCCGAAAGTAAACAAAAGAATATTTAAAGAAGAGACGATCGCCGAGAGAGTAGAAATAAATTGACCGTTGCAGAAGTGAATCCAGAAATAAATTGACAGTGATGGCAGAGAAATAAATGGCGCAGTGAATAGTGATATATTAACAGTAGTGTAAATAAATAGTTCTCTTCTTAAAAGTTAATTTGTTAAACCCACGAACATTACAATATAATAATACGCAATATTAGCAAATCATAGCGTAAATAAATAGTTTTTGTCGTTATCAGTATTAGAAGTTAATTTTGTTGAACCCACGAACATTACAATACGCTAATCGAGCGAGGTAGGGTGGCCTATGCAAAAGTTCTTGTCAGAATAGTGTAAATTGTAGTGCAAAAATTATCAGTTCGTCAGTATACTTCTTCGTCACTTATTGTGTGTAATAATCATTACTGTTTCCCGGAAGACCCATTCTGGAAATGTTAAATTAGCAAAGTTATTCATTTTTCAAAAATTACCTTATTCTTAAAAATTACAGACGTTTTTCCACGTTGCTCTCGGGAAAACTGGTAATTTACAATTTTGGACAACTCTGATGATTGAAAAATAAACCATGTACAAGACGTTAATAATACGTTTGTAGAATAGTAGATGCTTAGCAAAAATTACAGTTAGATTTTACCCGCGGCTTCGCTTATGTTGATGACCTAAATACGTGTCAAAAGTCATCGACGACCACATAAAAGTAACCTATGTCCTTTCCTGTATTCCTGACATCGTGTATACAGTGTGTACAAAATTTCATGATAGTCGGTTGAGTTAGTTGAGTAGTTAAGACATGAAATGGTAGTAAATAATCAAATAAATACACATTCGCATTTATAATATTAGTTAATATATACGTCATATTTCATGAAAGTTGTAATTGGTCTACGACAAATTTTTATTTTTTTTATAAATTTGTTCTTGCAATTACCAGCAATATAGCACGTTCTTTACTATACAAATAAGTAACTGTAATTCAAAAAACTGAACAACTTTTGTAAGCCTTTATTAATTAACTGTCTAGTCTCTAGCGTCTAGTCAATACCACCCCAAATTGTGAATAGCTTAATGTCAAATAAATGTAGTGATATAAAATTTTTCTGTGATGTAAGACGTAAAACTCTGAAGGTTTAGGTCAAAGTTTAGCATTTGGCAGAACGCCGCACTGCCACCATTCGATTCCGGGGTTTGTTTGCCCTGGTTCATGTTCCTTTCGTAGATCAATTAAGCAAATTAATGCTAGGGCAGAAACTTCTACCAGACAACCTTTCACTTCTCTTCTGCTTACATTTCGCTCGTCTAATCTGTCTCACGATTCCTAAATGAAGGCTGAAGAGGGCCTTCTCTTCGACACAAGAGTAAGAGAGTGAGACTGCCCGCCTACCAACATTATTAGCTGGAAGGAATGAAACATTGAAATTGTTGTCGTTTCAAATATTATTTATTGGTTCTGTAACATTTCAACGCAGAAATATTCAAAAATATTTCCATATAGGAAAGGCAATAAATTAAGAGCATTGTTGGTTTTGTTTCTGTGGACTATTTCAAGAAAAAGCTTTCTGCAGTTATTGATACAGGATGTAATATAGTCAGAGCGCAACGATTAGGGTGTAGAGGAGTATCACTTTTCTGTTGAAATGAGTAAAAATAGAACTGTTCAATGATATTTCGTCTGTTTTACTGCATACTCCTATCCAATTTTTCAATTTAAACGCAGTACGGTAGTTACTGACTTCAACTTTTTCAATTAAATGTACATAGAATAAATACGAAAAGAATTGAAGATTTATCAATGACATTCCGTCTTGGAGTTAGTTTGATCAAACAATAAGCTATCAGGTATTCTATTTCAAAATGTTTGAATAAAACAAAAATTAATTGTTATTATTCTTTCGTTTGACCCTATCTTGCTCGTAAGGGCAACCACTGGGTTCATAATTAAGCAACTAATAAATATCTTTAAAATTCGTTTGCTTTTTTTTGTGTCGTTATAAGTGATATCTGACAGTTGATTTATTATACAGATCTACTTAGATTACCCCTAAAAGATATTATATCATTTGTTACTATAATTTTTGAAAGCAAATGCTGTAGCAGGATAAGTGGCGAACATATGCCCCCAAAGATATACAAATACCCCCTTATGCGTTCAAAAGGTTATATTGAAATATGCTCCTTGTTCGGTTTGTAGCCCCGTAGATGATAACTTGGGAGAGATATACGTGAAAACGTTTTAACGTACATATATCTTTCCTAATTTAACATCTAGGGGTTAAAAAATTAGCAGACAGTATATTTTTATATAACCTTTTGAATACCTGTCAGGATATTTATGTTTGTTTAGGCAGATTTTGACCACTTGTCATGTTACAGCCTTCGAATTTGAATCGGTTGAGCTCTCTAACTTCGAGTAGTTTCNTTTTCATAGATCCATTTGGTAGATTCCTTTTTTGTATCTATTATTTTCAAATTGTTTGGTAGGTTATTAAAAAGTTTCACTGCATGAAAATAACTACTCTTCTTACTGTCGGTTTTTGAAGTTTTAGGCAATTATATGGCTTTATATCTAGTTCTATTAGTAGAATTGATGAATAACTTCTTGAAATTATAATGATTAAACTTCAGGGATTCATAAGTAAATAATTACCTGATATTAAGAAGAAAAATTAACTAAAATTTTTTGGTTTACATATATTCTAACCACTACACATATATTTACACTATATCTACACTAAATACAACGGCGTTTTATATTTTTAGATGACAGTGAACATGTTAGACACACTACGTACCTATCACAATCGAAAATCACATGATCGTAAAGCCATGCTTTTTTATTATTATTATAAATGGAACACCCTGTATATATATTACTATTAGCAAACATAATTAGTTTATCGTTCTACTGGATGCAAATTTAAAGCTCACTGGCTGATTCATTTCTTCTGACTTTAAAAGGTTCCAAATAAAATTCCCTGTGAAATTAGAAGCCTACAATGCTAAAATCAATCACTTACGCTGGTTTACGGCTAATGCCTGTAGGATGGCACGTGGAAAGAAAAATACATAGGTGCCTACAATAAAGAAAATATTTCCTTTGTTCGAAAAATTCGAGTTGATGAATGCGGGTTGCGCTGCTTTAACCAGTGGACATATCTCTAAAGAAATGTCAACCTTTTCCAGCCTAAAGTGTTTTTAATGTTTGGTTCGAGAACAAAAAATGAGGGTAGTAATCATTTGTTCACCTTTTGTTCCCTTTTCCTTGCTTGACAAGAAGCATCTAGAACACAAACACATTAGGCTTAGGTTAGTTTTTTCTTTATTTGAAGTAATTGGTTTTTGAGTAGTGCCTACCCGTACTACTTTTCTTAAATTACTTTGCACATGACGTAACTATCTTTTTTAAATTCATTATTACTTTTTAGTATTATACATATGTCTAGATTTTGTTTGTAGTTACGCTCACTTGAATTTTGATAAATTTCCTCGTACGTCATCGTTTCTGTACACAAAAAATATCAATTGCGTATTATCCGGCATTCAAAAAAAGATCTTGAATAATTCAATAATTAAAAGTTTTAACACTTGTTTAGACCTACAAATTGGATATTAAGGTAAAGCTAAACAGGAGACGTTTTAATATTTTCAGATTTTGTTTGTATGTATACAATATATCGTCGGCATAATCAGGCGTATTATAAAACCAGTAAAAATTTGAAAAAGAAAAGTAGGTAACCTAAACTAACCTTAACGTAGCAACCCTGGAGTTAAAGAAAAAAACTAAAATCATTCCAAAGAACAATTTACTTATGATAGTTTACATTAGGTAAGGTTAGGTTAGATTGGTTTAAGTAACGATAAGATATTTTCAATTAAAAACAGTTAGAAAGGGGTGAAATATTCTTTATTATATTAGGAGACATTGGAGTTTTCCTTTTTCTTATAATCATTATAATATAAAGAGCGTATTTGTTACGCTAAGTTTTGATCTAACGCTNAGAAAAGATACTTTAATGATTACAAACATTGTTTTCTTGTTTTAAGCTGTTTTCTCTCAAAATGCTTGAACAATTAATAGCTTATTAAAGCTAAAATATACGTCTGGGGAACTTTTATATTTGGAAAGGGCAATTCTTTAATCTACCACAACTTAATTAAAAACTAACAATTTCGCGGCGCAACTTTCGCCCTAGTTCTTTCTTTGCTGTCTGTTAAACTGATAAAAAGAACACTTCTACATATTGTAGAGAAAAGAGCCACATTTCGTAAAGTTGTTGCAATTTAACAAGCATCGGTAGGAAAAGAGTTTTCTTCGAGACATGTTCATTAGTGTCATCTTTAAATTTTATTGCTCGCTTACCATTTCGTTAAGGAACAGCTGGAAATTCACTTTTTTATACCTACGGTCGAACCATGGATACTAAATTTCATGCCAAGAAGCGTAAGGACGCTAGCACACTATCATACTAATAGTTTAGCAAACGACGGATAAAATATGTAGTATTTCTGTTGACGATAGATGCCATTCGTAAGGCTCGCCCTTATTGCGGACACAAGATGGCGCAATCTAAGTATAGCTAGTGTTGAGAAGTGTGACATTCTTGTGGCCTACTATCTATGAGTTTAACTTCATATGCAGTTATTTTTAAGGTTAAGAAGATAATTCTTTTATATACTTGTAACAATATGAGATTAGAAAACGGGCGCGTATCTTCATATTATCAAATACCCAATTAACAAGTAATTGAATTGTTAAATACAAAACAATCAGAATATTGCATCAATCTAAATCTGAGAGAGAACCCTCCTTGTTATGTATGGTAAGGAAAATCGGGACTGTACAGTCCCGATGCGCAAAAGGGTGCTTCTTCGCAGCTTTTTTCCTAACTGCTGCTATCATAGAAGAGCAAAACGATATACAGGGATGACACGCTTTATTATTATTTCTAAATGATTTAAACACGACGTGAAATACTGAAAACACAATGAAAACGTTATATTTTATTGAATTCAAATTAGAACAGTTTTTTGCTTTAATAAGAAATTTTTGCAACATCATTAATTACAACACGGTATTTTACAAAAGTCGGTCAATATGAACACTTGGTTTTTAACAGCATCGTCAATGAAAAAACATAAAACATTAATCATTGGACGATTTATTGAATAAAGGAAACAAGTGGAAGTTTCTATTATTTAAGTTTTTGTAACACGGGGTTTCATTGTGAATATTTTCTGGTATATTGTAAAAGTATAAAATTGATTGCATTCGAGATGTGGTATTATTGGTGGATTATGAAAATATTGTGGATAAGAATGGTTAGGAATAAGAATGCATTAGAAATAGCAGCAGAACAAAGGGCGCCATGGAAAGTCAAAAGGAAATAGGAGAAATAGGATGATCTGATACCTTCCCAGATATGATGGTAGAGACATATTAGAAGCAGAATTATGAACAAGACAGGCACATAAAGATCTAGATTAGATTACTTATAGTGAGATGCTCTAGTTTTAGGGAAATGTGAAAACCAATCATTGAATTGACGACCTTACGATGATGACAATAATGAACATATATTATTATTTTATTTTCGTAATAAGTAAATAATTCAATCGCTAACAATTACTGAAGAATTAATTCAAGGAAATGATAGAAAAGAAAGATGGTAGGTACTGCAGAAAGATATTATTTGAGTATATGAGTATTAACGTGGTTATAACTTGTAACGTTTTTTCAAATTTACTCTCTTTTAAACTGTTCAGTAGAAGTCCACTTATGACGTAAAACCCCGGAATGAATGGGGAAACGTTCCTAGTTATAATTACGAATATCTATAGAATTAGGTAATTAATGGTTCACCTTGGAGAAATCAAGAGCGTATCATCATTAATTACAAAAGCTTATATTAACACCAACAGTAATAATAACAAGAACAATGTAAACTGTAATAAGCGCCTATTGTTCCTATATAATAATATATTATAGATGTTTTTCTTAGTTAGTGGATTGAAAAGGGTAGTGAAATTTGAATTTTGAAAGAAGAAATATTAAATTTTTAGGTGCGTTCTTTAATTTTTTTCTTTACTCCACGATTCAATTTTTTATTTAAGATTAATAAAAGTGCTATTTCTTCACTTCAAAGTCAATGTTGTAGGTATTGAATTATTTTAATTAAACACCCAGAACGCTTTTAAATGTTTTAATTACGTGCGAGTAAGTTTTTGGTCAGAAATTTATCGATTAGATCTCATCAGCGCTTCATAATCAGTCCTGATAAATTACTGACCAAGCCGATGAAGTTACTGAAAAGCAAATTTATATACTATCCAAGTACAGGAAGTGATTAATTTAATTTTTTTAATTTTAATGTTAATTTATTAAGCCAGAAAAATTACAACGAATTTTATTACAAAAAAAAGTAATCCTGCAGAGGGGAAAAAGCCTATTCGCAGGTCTGGCACACAAAAAGAAAAACAAAAAATAAACACAAAACATATATACCAACAACTATCGATTAAGAATAAGAAAGAAAAACATCAGAAATGTAGATTTTCATAGATCCATTTGGTAGATTCCTTTTTTGTATCTATTATTTTCAAATTGTTTGGTAGGTTATTAAAAAGTTTCACTGCATGAAAATAACTACTCTTCTTACTGTCGGTTTTTGAAGTTTTAGGCAATTATATGGCTTTATATCTAGTTCTATTAGTAGAATTGATGAATAACTTCTTGAAATTATAATGATTAAACTTCAGGGATTCATAAGTAAATAATTACCTGATATTAAGAAGAAAAATTAACTAAAATTTTTTGGTTTACATATATTCTAACCACTACACATATATTTACACTATATCTACACTAAATACAACGGCGTTTTATATTTACTAGTAATAACGGAAATTGGCCCTTAGAAAAATGAAATATTGTAGGATCGATATTAAAATATTAATAAACCGAATAGATGTTGATAGCTTGAATACTTAATATTGTCTCTCTTCGAAAAGTGACTTTTGTTCTAGGAGTGAAGGAAAAAATAAAAAGGGTAGCAAATGGTGTATTTAAATTTAAAATGATAACTTCTACTTGAGTGTAAACAGGAAATGCTTAGTTGTACCAGATGGTTAAATCGACAGATTTCCGGCGAAATATAAACAGCAGGAAATTTTTAGAAAAGTAAGAACAATAAACTAATAAAATAATTAAACCAAACTCCGAGATATAAAAGATATTATGATAGCGAATTTAAGAATAACACGCTATGAATACATTAACCAAGTCTAACTGCAAAAGTTCACTCATTAGAAATACTTAGAAACGTATTTAGAGTGCTTGAATAAAACATAATTAAGGCATTTAAAGGGACTTTGTGTGCTTATGTTATTTAATTAATTATTAAACCGATGATTCACATTCTTTCTTTCGCAAGTTATGTTAAAAGTAGCAGCAGTATTATTTTATCCTTTCCAAGACGTGAATTACCTATTTTCGGTTTAAGTCGAAAGAGAATGTACTATAACTATCTTTGTTGTAACCATATAGAGAAGGGATAGAGAAAACGAAACGTCTTGGATTAATATTCTACGTCCACGACACGTCTTCGTTCAGGTCACATGATGGAAAAGATAAAATAATTTTACTGTATCGTAGTTGCGAGAGGGTAGTTTGATGCAAGAGAAGTTTACCATCAAAACCCAGAATTGGCTGGTCGATCGAATCTAGTCTTCATACGATCACTTTCAAATCGCAGCTTCGAACGCACAGCATTATGGATGACTTTTAGTCGTTCTCATAGTTCACCCACGTATTCATCTGTAGGTATTGGACAGCCTCCAGTACGATCAAATATCATGCCCACTGGTAACCTGAGTTGTTTTCTAAATAAAAGGGTGGTCGGTGTTCTTTCAGTTGTTTCATGGAAGGCGGATCTGTAAGCCAGAAGGAATAGTGGTATGTATCAGTCCCAGTAAGTTTGGTGTTCGTTGATGACGCTTTTGGTCTCCAGAGTAACATTAATCGTTCAACCATTTCATCAGACTGTGGATGGAAAGACCTAGTCTACGTTTTAGTAATGCCCATTAGTACAGTGACGTTTTTGAACAAAGCCGATTAGAAGTTCCTGCCTTGATCGGAATGCAATTCCATTGGCACCCCATATCGAGTAATCCAATTATTGGCAAGCTGTTCGGCAACGGTGTATGCTTCCTGGTTCGGTATCGCATATGCATCGGACCATTTGCTAAGGTAATTTACAACTACCAAGGTGCTTCGGTTAACGGAGTCTGTTATTGAGAATGGTCCTGCCATGTCGACTGCAATTCACTCAAATGACGCTTTCACATTGTACTGCTGCATTCGTTCACGACTCATTGTGTTATGTTCCTTATTGTAGGTGCATGCCGGGCATTTTTTGTTTCTTTTTTCCTCTGTTAGTCCATGCAGTGGTGGACTACATCCTTTTTCTAAATAGAAAGTAAAGTGCCGTTTAGCTCCAGTTAGACTGTCCAGTGTGTCGTCGATTCGGAGTAATAGGTAGCTGCTCCTCTGTGTCACATCCCTCAACTTCCTGTAGTCCACACAAAATCTCGTGGAATCATCTTCCTTGCGTACAACCACCATAGAGGAAGCCCCGGAAATTTAAGATTATTCATGCATGTCTCTAATAAAGTTATTGACTTTATCTATCTTCACACAAGGAACTCTTTTAGGTGGTCGTTTGATGGGCCTTGTCGATGCTGTGGTATGTTAAGTTGATTTCAGTTGTTTTACTTAGTACTTGTTGAGATGGTTACTTGACCGTTTCACCAGTTCTGATAAAGTTGCAGGGGTGATGTCAGTTTCGTCTTGGATTCTTCTACCCTTTCACGGTGGTGGATTTCAGCTACCGGTTTAAATACACCCAACTCTGTGCCTTTGCAGATTTTTTACACGAAGTTTTTGACATTGGCTATTCTAGCAGGTATCGACGATGTTCCACTTCTTACGAGCGTACTCGATCTCTTTAATCACCTTATAGGCGGCAGACTTTGTGTTGGGATTTGAAATAACTATGTCTTGTCTTTCGAAGCGCATTGTAGATGTGCTTAGATATAAGTCGATTCCATGTTCTTGAAGAAGGTCCAATCCAATGATGACATCATCTACTGCCGGCCACTAATACCCACCCTATACGATGGCATATGCAATTCTAATTTCAATGTTTTGGTCCCCATGGATTGTTGAAGTCTCCCCGGTAGCTGTAGTCAAAATCAGTCTTTTGGCCAAAGGCCGAATTCGTCATTCCGATACCATATTAGGGGAACGATGGTGTTAGATGACCCTGTATTGATAAAGTTTGCTTAGTTTTCCGAGTGCTGTGTTTTGTTTGTGGGGCACTTTCGATTTATGTGCTCCATTTTTCCGCTATTATTACACTCCGTCGACCAAGGTAGTTGCTGCAATCCCGAGCAAAATGAACAGTCGTATCACATTCCCAGCATTTTAGGTACCGTTCTCCCGCGTTTCTAATAGTCATCTTCTTCATATTGGTTACGCATTGCGTGATGAGCCACATAACACATTCTTTCCTAAATAGATTATCGTCGATTTCTGCTCGTCGTATACGTATGTTATCTTTAATTTCCATATGTTTGCCTTTGCCGCTGCTTCAAACTGCTTCAGGTAAACAGATCACGAGATGTTCCAATCGAAAGTGGAGGTGCAATGTTTTGTAGTTTTGCACTAGACTCGTCAGTTCTCTCAGGCAATCGCAGCTTTACAATTTCTTCAACTTACACCTCCACCATTTATTTGAATTTCGTCTCCAGATTATTCTCATTTTCTTCTAATTCGTTTTTCATATCGATTCTGAAGTCATATACCTTTTCTTTCAAAATTGTATTTATTGTTTCTTTACGTTCTTTATTTCTGTTTTCGTTTCATCTTGAACTGCTTTTACTTCTTCTTTCATTTCCTTTTAAGGTGCTTTTAGTTGTTCTTGTGCCAGTCTAACGTCATCTTGTACTGCTTCCATTTCCTGTTTCAGTTTTTGCGATCAAATTTTCGTGCCTGCTTTCATTTATTCTTGTCTTACTTTCATATCTTGTCCAGTTTTTATGTTTGCTTTCATTTCTGCCATTATTACCATTAATGTTTAAAGGAAACTTCCAGAAAGTTCGATGAAATTCTTCAATGATGTCAGTTTTTGTTCTCTTCGAGAGCTCTTTAATAATGTATCACTTGCTAGAGTTTGTGCAGGCGATGGAATCTTCCAGAAAATTGGCCGATGTACGTTCTGGAATATTCGATGGAATTCTACAAAATTATCTTTCTCCAATCCTCTTCAGTCTTCTTTTACCCCACACCTGATACCACTCGCATTATTACCACTTCTATTTAATTATTTGCCGTTTAATTAACACTTTATTAATTAGTTATCAATACACCACTATATGCACATTTTGTCACTTCTTCACTCTTAGCTCTGTATCGCTTCGAATTCGTTCTCGTACTATTCTACTCGATTTCGCGACAACTATTTATAGAGACTGGTCGTGTTCTAGAATGTCCAGTGTCCATGCCTTCTAAAAGTCTAGTCTTCTTTGTCACTATGTATGTTGGGTTGCCTACATATTTTTACAATATTATGCAGGTTATGTAGTGTTTGTGCATGCTGTATGAGCTGTTAAAATTATCTCATGTGGGGAATGCTTTACTTATTTATGATTTTATGAGGATTTCAGAAAATTTAATATGTAACTACTGCTACCGTAAGATGTATTAAAATTTAACTCTCGTTTCCACCTTGCCTCCTTTTATGACTGTTTCTTCAAAACAAACGGGTATTAAATGGACTGCTCTTAGAATGCACTCTCTATAATAAATGCTAACATACTACCTACATATTATATTCATAGTTACGACAAGGAACAAAGATAAGTTCGGTGCATATAGTCAGATGCAAATACCTTTGCAACATACTTCATATTATGCAATGTTAGGTGCTGTAGATATATAAACTCCGTTAGAATTTTCGTTCTGCTATAAAGAAGATGAAAAATTGCTGCTGATTTTTTTCTTTGCATATTTAAAAAGTAACCACGGGCGTACCCAGCTTCTGCCCTAGGGGGGGAAAGTCAGATTTTTTTAAGTCAGATCGTCTACGGCTGTTTTGTCATACACACTACACAAAGGCACCTACGAGGGTGGATTGATAAGTTTCCGGCCTAACCAAGAGATGACGCCACTAGGCCTACCTTGAGGTGACATTCTATAGTACCATCCTTGGATAGCTTGTAGCTATAGTTTCAGCCCGATCTCCTTGCTAGTGTAGGTTTGACAGCACGCTGAACAAGACGCCTCTGTGGTTTTCGTAAAAATGGAAAAGCAGGAAAATC
>NW_020439134.1:901309-953370 GCF_000699045.2 Agrilus planipennis
CGTATACTTTTTTTTAGTATAGATAGTATTTATTTACCTCATGATATGCTCCAAAACCTAATTAATCACGAATTTCTAATTTCATGTATGTACTGTTGTCTCTGATTGTACCTCCCAAACATCCTTAAATAAATAAAAATAAATTTGACTACGCATTTTTATTTTATTTTAATTGTTTAATTCGACTTCTACTATTTTATTCAAAAGTTAACATATAAGGCCCCGTTTACACTTTCATTAGTGATTAGACGAGTTCATACATTTTCTGCGAGATTTCCAAGGGGGGAGCAGCTGCCCTCCCTTGCCTCCCCCCCTGGGTACGCCCATGAAAGTAACTTGTCATTCATTAATAGAACAGCCTACGCCGGAGGCACACAATGAAGCTGAAATTGCTAAAATTTAAATCAAATAACAATTTATATGAACGTTTATTAAGCTCTTAACAATAATACTCACTAGATGACGATACACTGCCTACACATGGACATTAAATAACAGTGGGGAACTTGCATAATTTCATGTCAAAAGTTAAAATATGCATAAATAATTTATTTAAACGCTTACTGGCTTCACGTAGCGTCGTATTTAAGGTAATGAATGACATTTATTTACGAAAACGGATAATTTTCCGATAAGTAAACATAAATCTCTTAAAAAAAGTGCCTGCCAAAGTATTTTTAACCGTGCCTCAAGAGCCTAAACTTAGAGAAAAATAATTGAAAGTATCTATTAGAAAACGACATTTACCTTCTTGCTTCTTAGGCTTTCACTGCCGGCGTATATCGATGCGTTGTTTACTTCCGGGCTTTTTGGCCGTGGTCCGTGGAATTTTACTTTTCCATACGTTTCGCAGTTCATTGCTGACGGCATCTTCAGTGGTGACTGAGCAGGTGCTGAGTCGTCACTGATGTTAATTTATTTAATTAACTTATCCAAAAAAAACATCAGTTACGACTCAGTACTTGCCCAGTCACTACTGAAGATGCCGTCAGCAAAGAACGGTGAAACGTTTGGAAAAGTAAAATTCTACGGACCACGGCCAAAAAGCCCGCAAGAAAACAACGCATCGATTTACCTTCTCCAAAATCTGTATTGTAATGTTGTGAAGATCATTTGATATAAGTATGTTGTACATGCCTGGACATTGAAATACCTGCCAATAAATTTCATTAACAATTAACTTATTCTTCTTAAAATAAACGTAATAGCATGAAATATTTAGCTTCTGCTACTCCAGATGGAATAATAAATTTCGTTTCTGAAGGTTTTGGTAGTCGCACTTCAGACAAGTATAAGAATATGCCAAGGAACAAAATTTTTTAACTGCTTACCACCTGGAGTAAGTATTATGGCTAAAAGGGCTTTTAAGCACATTGAAGGAGAACCAGCTAAAAGAAATTTTACACTGATAAGACCCCTTAGCTTCAGCAGTTAACGAGAAGAGCAGTAAGAAAGAAGTTCTACCAACAAAAAAATAGCCACTTTGAGAATGTATATCGCAAGGGTAATCAGGAGATTGCGAGAATTGTCCTTTTTAAAAATTCAAGCATGTGTTGACCACAATTTGATCTCATATTTAGACAGTGCTATTATTATTTACATTACCATATACAAACATTGTATCAGGCGAAA
Organism: Agrilus planipennis; assembly: GCF_000699045.2. NCBI lineage: Eukaryota > Metazoa > Arthropoda > Insecta > Coleoptera > Buprestidae > Agrilus > Agrilus planipennis. The sequence continues at coordinate 902,942 of NW_020439134.1, forward strand.
AGATAATGGTCGAAATATCAAATCATTTAGTACTCCTTATCTTGTCTGTGATACTTTTAAATTTCTTTTCTTTACATTGAAACATTAGCTTCAATTCATTTTAGATTAATGCGTTTGTATTAATCTATTTTTTTAATTAAATGTTTTCTTTTATATTTGTTGTTTCAAAACGACGAATTTTATCGGTAAGTAATGGATCTAGGATCGGAGAATTATAATGAATCTGAAATAATATTAATAGACATAACCAACTTCACCTAAATATCAACAGGGAAGTATCTCAAGATTTCAATTTATCGAAAAAATTGTAACCCAGATATCTGACATATATTGTTGTATGGTGAAATGAAATTTTATAAAAATGACCATACATGTTGAATTACTTCGTATAAACTCCACTAATCAGACATATGGAGTAAGTGGTAAAAAAGAAATATTTCGAAAATGAAATGATATAACAATGTGTTGCTCGTGTTGAACATTCTGGATATTCAGAAATACTTTCAATTTGTAGTGTTTATACAGTCTCTACAATTTTTGTGTTAAACCGTTTTTTCAACGACTACAATAACTGGGTCATTGTAGGTACTTGAACGCACTGTGGAATCGCCTTGCATGTTTATTCAAAGCCTTCCACTACAATAACTGGCGGTTTTATGAAAAGTCTGGTCATTTTATGAAACGCTACCCGATACTAAGATGACTAAACGTTACGCCGAAACAATTGAATATTTTAGGTGTAGGTGTATTTGCGAAGAAACATATTGAATATTAAAACAAAAGTACTTTTGGTACTCTTCAAAATGACTGAATAGCTCGAAACAATTGTCGAGTTGTTTTTTAATTATATTATTGTTGATACATTTTTGTTTTTTATTTTAACATTTTAGATATTAATGAAATTTACGTTAAGCGAATTCAAGTTGTGCCTGAAATCCTCCTCGCTGTGAGTTAATAATAGAAATAATAAAATAAACTTCCGTTTTCATTTACGAATTTTATCACCAACAAACTTAAGTTTCAAAAAATAAGGTAACTAAAAATTGCTTATTTTACAGTTCAAATCATCATAATGTTGTTGGTTTATTGTTACCTTCAAGACCTTACGTACTTGGAAAAGGCTTGATTTATGTCAAATTACGTCATTAGTTACCATACGAAATTATAACAAATGGAGACAAGGATGATTTGCTAATATTGCGTATTATTATATTAATTGCCAAACGGCATGGAACAGCAACCTAGATCACAGCTCAGCATTCAAGAGGATATTGGTTCCATTTTGCGTTCCATGTTTTTGTTTGTTGCCTTCGATTATTTAAGAAATTTCTGGGACACTAATATTCTATTGATAATCTTTTAATTTACTTCTGTCATCATTTCGTCCATCTCATCTATTTTCCAGAAAGAATTCCTAAAAAGACGTTGAAGAGAAACTTGCGCCCACCCTTCAGAGTGTAGGCTGCCCGCCCACCAACTAGTGGTTTATGGGAATGAAACACGCAAAAGTCATTTTGTTTTGATCTGTTATGTTACGAGAAGGTTATGTTTATTTTAGGAACAATTCTAGAAATTAATAACGTTAATAACGTTGAAGCACTCAAAGGGAAGTAAAAGTAATAAAAATACTGCCTATAAAAGATGTGGGATTTTGTAAGATTAAAAATAGCTATTCGTGTACATAATAATCAAAACGAACGTACAAAAATTATCTAATATACACATTTATAAACATTTACTACTCTCTGGAGAGTAATTTATTTGGCAGGAATTATTGCTTTACGGTGAATAGATTGTTCTGTGAGCAGGAATGAGGTCGACAACAGCAATTGACCTACTCCTCGATCTAGTTGGCGACTGCCACAGGCAGTATGGCATGGAGGTAAACTGATAATTGCAATAGAATTACGTTACAGGATATCATACTGAAGTAAATGAATAGTGTCACAAACAGATTAGATAACACCTATTATGAAAACAGTTTAAGAGCATTCCAACGCAGTTAGCATATTTTGTGTTGACCAGAGAAATTTATTTAACTAACTTATTTTGGAAAAAATACCAATGTGTCAATTTCATCTGACTAACTTATGCTAACTATTATAACGCTACACTGTAAATTTATCTTAAATAATCGGTTTTACAATTTAATAAGCAATTTTATTGGCTGGGGATAAGGTGAATTTTTAATAATATAGAGAACTACTAAAACATATTTGTACGCTAAATGACATCATATTTCTAAATTTATGAATTTTAAAAAATGCCTATTAACTTTGAAATAGAATGCCTAGAGGTATAAAACAATGAATTGCGCAGGGTAACTTTTAATAAAAGAAAAAACACTTCGAAGTCGGTTAATTTGGAAATTTGTGCCTAAACTATTACTAAAGGTGTATGCTTAAAGCATGGGTGTAAAACGTGGAAGATTGGGCGTTGTGGAAGAAAAATGTGAGAAGCGACTGAGCAGTAATATTTAAAATACAGTGGATAGAAAAAATTAGAAATGAGGGGGTATTGCAAAGAGTAGAACTGAGTGTGTTATGGAAGGCAATAAGAAATAGGCTGATAGGATACCTTTTTAGGCTTGAAGGGATAACCAGAGAGGTAGTTTCAGATTAGACTACTGTTCCCAAATAGCTAGAGCTATATGTTAATTGTTCTAGTTTTCGAGAAATACGAAGATTGGTTCAATATAGGAATAAGTGCGTATCTAAGTAATCTTCGGGCTGAAGAACCTATGATGATAACGATTGCTTAGATAGGCCCTTCTTATATGAAAATAATTCATGCCAATTTTACCAACTTTACATTAAATGTCATGTAAATATAGAATAAAGCCAACTGATGACTGTCGTAGAGGATTGGCTTTCAGATTCAATCTCAGAACAAAATTGCACCGAAGGATTTGACTCTATTGCCTCATTTCCCGAGGATGTGAACCACAATAGATGGCGAAACGTCGTATAAAGAAATATCGACTTCCGTGAAAGCCTTAGCCTTTTTATAGGTTCAAAATAATTATGTACCATATTTGCTTTATTTTTACTTACGTGTGTTTCGAGGATAATAACTTAATAAAAGTTTAAAGATTAATTAATTAAAATTAATATCAACGAAAAAGCTTATATTTTTGACATTGGTAATGGTATTGACGCAGAGCGAATCTAACTTTTAAATGATCTTATGAAGTTTGTAAGAATTACCTTTTGCCGATTGTTCGAAGTTAGTGAATCACACAAAGTAATTGAATGTCACAATTTACTAATTTCTTATCAATAGTATGACGCACATATAAAGTTTACAAGCGTGTTCTAAATAAACAGAAAGCACAGTTTCTGTTTTAATAACTTAAAGGTCGGTTAATTGTTAAATATATTAGTAATCAATGAAATGAAATTGCTTTTTTTTAACACAACAAACACAATGTCTGTGTTCGTTTGTTGTTATTATGGAGTTATGGAGAATAAAAGCAGCTTCGACCTTGATTGCTTTTTTATGTTTCAAAACGAATTTTAATAAAACTCGATAATTGTTTCGGCATATACGTTTAACGTCTTTTTCAAGAGTAGCTACATTTTTGTAGAGTTTATTGAAATTCTTTTTGGAGTTTCACTTTATTTAATTACGCTTTGTTTCTACAAAATGTTAAACTTAATAAATAAATTGTTACATACTTCGTTGAAACAATATACTTTAATATTTGTAAACAACACAACACGTCCAGAGTCAGCTTTAATATAACAAATATAAAGTTTTGTCTGTAGGTTTTGACGATAGGGCTACAATAATTAAAATATAACTTCACATTCTTTGAAAGTTTAAATTTAAATTTAATTTTCATGTAAGCAGAAGACGTCTTTTGTTAGATAGCTATTTTTATAAAAAATGTAGTTCAGGACTAGGGTTTCCACCCGTACCTTATTATAAAGTATTGTACTCTATTTCGACTGTGCGTACGTTATACTTAACAAGACACATAAAGTACACAAAAATACTTTATTTAAGGCCTTAAGTAAACATCGTCATTTTGTAAGCGATTATTCGAAATTCAGAGTATTTTTACATCAATAATATTGCACAATACAATATTTTTGAGAATGTTTCTAAGAACGGAACAACCTCTGATTTCCCAAATCTGTTCAAAGTAGTGTCAGTTTTGCTGTCCGTTCCGGCCTCTTCAGCATTTACAGAAAGAGTATTCTCTGTTATGAATTTTTGTTTGCCATGTTTAGAGGCTATTAATGTACTTAAGAGCGACAGCAATTTGTTACTGGCTGCTAGGTGTAACAAAAAATATGTTTTTAAAAACAAAAAATAAAATACTTTATTTTTATGCTGAGTACCTTTTTTCTTTTGAACCATTTAGTCGAGAAATACTTTATGTAAAGCCTGAAAGGGTGGCAACCCTATTCAGGACAGTCGAACTGAAATATTCAATTGTACATTGAAGTATAAAAGTAGAAACCAAGCGTCATTGGTACATGACAGGTCCTTGGACCGTTTTTTATCTGCAATTACTAATCACGACTAGGGTCGCCGACTTTGGAAATTAGTATAAAAAATTTGGGGCTGACTAGAAAAAACTGGGATTGCTACAAAAAAGAGTATTAATAATTTACTATTTCAGACATATAATGTAAATGTGTATTTATTCAGTTATTCAATTAAAAAAACATAAACAAACTATATACATTCACGGTCATCTAGTTTCTTAAGGTAAAAAATTGCAAATTCAAAACCTTTTGCAAAATACTTTTTTAAATTTACGGATTCAAGGAAAAAAATAACACGAGAATACAAATAAATGATAGTTCTTACAGCCTTATTATTTTGAATTCTCAAAACAGTCTACTTTCCATATATAATCCTTTATAATTTTTTTCTACGTCGCAAAAAAGGGTTCCAACATTTTTTTCCGTAATTTACATAGACAAACATTAAAAAAAAAAATAGAAAAATGATTAACGTCAAATAAGATCCAAAAAGAACAAAATCGCGATCCGCGTCTGGCAGTTTCGACAGGATACAGACCACTTCGAATTATTTTGTTCGATTATGGTAACGTGCCTATCACGTTGAGGTGAGCTACGCCGGGATTCGTTTCAGCAAGTAGATATCCATATTTTAAAATGGACCTTGTTGGAGCATACGTAATCCTTTTTTTTTTTCCATTATTTTAGATGTTTATTTTTATGCACATATACGCGATCAACCATTACTGAAAGTTGTAATTAATAGAAATTCGAATTAAAGGAACAAGAGAATTGGAATAATGTAAAACAATATGCATGCTAAGGGAACAAATAAATATTCGAGGTGGAACACATTTGGAGCTTTAGAGGTTTCATTTACAGAAGACTGTACATACGTATATGTTAACCAAGGAAGTAAATTTTCTTTTTCTTTACTCTACAAGAGCAAATGCTCCAGACGATGTAAAACCATTATGAAGCATCATTAACGAGTGTCAATACCTTTATAAGTCAATACTGTAAGCTTCGAGATTATTTGCTTGAATTAAATAAATTATCAATTAATAGGAGTTATTTTCTAATTTTTCTTTTTTAGCTGCAGGTGTTAGTTAGATTTAATTTTTCTTAAAAGAAAAATTTCTCTTTAGATCTGTAGTGACGTTTTCTGGAATTGTAATTTTATCATTTTAAACTTCACGGAAAGATAATTTACTTCGTCGTAATTGCATACCGTACAAAACTTGCTAAAATAGTTTGCCCTGTTAAAAAATGTTGGAGAATGTAATTTTTAAAGTTGAACCGAGAAATGGCGTTTTTTTTGCTTTCGCAATTAAGAAATGCACGGTGATTTGTGGAGACCATTTACTTGACAAAATACTTTTTGTGATGCCTTATATTACTGTGCATTTTAATGCCATCTATTAACTTGAAAATGTTTTCGTGGGATTCACAAAGAGTCGAACAGTACAGGTGCAATAATGTATTTACAAGAAAAACTATTAATGGTGCATCTTTGACAATCCCGACTAGAAATCTTCTTGTTTTATAGTTAGGTTTACGAATTAGATCCTAATAAGGTGTTCCAAAATTTAGGACAAGCAAAAGGTTATCTATTGAGTTCCTCATAAGGATAGTCAAAATAGGGTGAGCCTGAACAATTCTGAATTAGATTATCATTAGAAACAATAGAGGCCATTTCTAGTTGAGGTAAGGTTTTTGGAGTGCCTCAGCAGGGCCTTAGAACAAAAATGTTATTATTGTAGGGGCTAAATAAAAAACTACAAAATATTATCATTCCAAGAATCAGTATGTATAAGTATTGTAGCGAGCACGAGTATGTTTGTGTGCGATCGGGCACATGTGTGCGTGAACGGCTTATCGATTCGTCGAATAGCCGCGGGCGCCTTTATTCATGTGCACCGTATTTGTAAATGTGTGTGTCGTACCTGCGTTCTGGGAAAGCAGTTAAACAGTTCAAAGAAAAAATAAACTATCCGGATGTTTCCAAAAGGTTCCAGAAAGTAAACAAAAGAGTATTTAAAGGAAGATAAATAAACAGGATAATTTATAACCTAAGTTTAGTAATAATTTTTAGCCTCTCTTTGCTAATTGTTGGAGGGTAAGGTAAATAAAACTAAATAACAACTACAAATAACAGCAACAACGATAACACTTATATTTTACAAAACTTAACAAGGAGCAGAGTAGGTAGAGAACAGATAGAGATGATAACTCAAGCGAAGGTTGGTAAGAACTCCTTTCTCAAAATCATTTTTCCAAAAAGGAAATGTTAGAAAAACTAGGAAGGAGGAGCTGATCGTTGATAGATGAAAGTAGGGTACCAATAGAGTTGAACGATATAAGAGTAGGGTAGTAGTAGTGGTACCGAGGGTTGAAAGTACCGAAATAATGAAATGCTAGGAATTAGAATATAGTCCCAAATCACCGAAGAAACCCATCATAAAATTGCCATTAAGAAAAGATAAATGCTATAGACGTCATGCGGTTAGTATGCGAAGTTGAAATGTTAATAGGGATTATAGGAAAGTACAAGCAATAAAGTTATTTAGATATAGAAATAGAATACAAAAGAATTAAGACCCAAAAGAATTCGAATACAATAAATGAAATAGATATTTACAAGTTGGAGAATAACAATAACATTTTCATTGGAAGTATATACAAAAGATTCAGATATTAAGCAATTGTCGAAAGTATGATTAAAATCCCGTTTTATTCGTATGTTGCGATAACCGCCACAAATTTAATAGTATTTCTAAATTCTTTAATAATCAGTGAAATAATAATAATAAATAGTGTTTGTCGTTATCAATCTTAGAAGTTAATTTTGTTAAACCCACGAACATTACAACTGATGTCAGGTGTGGGGTTGAGTAAAAGACATTACAATGGCAAAGAAGAAGAAGAGGACGAATTTTCGCAAATGATGAAAAGTTTGAAAAGCAAATTAGAAGAAAACAGTAAAAGCTTGGAACATAAATTGGAAGAAATATAGTAAAAGTTTGAAACGTGGATTGGAAGAAAACAGTAGAAGTTTAGAGAATAAATGGGAAGAAAAAATGTAATAAGAATATTCAAGAAACAGAAGAGAAGATAAAAGTGCTGAAAGAATTGATTTTTAATGGAAAGATAAAACCAATCTAAGGGGATGTTGGCGCATCTAGTACACTCAACGAAGCCAGTCAAATCAGCCAAGGAAGCGTTATAAAGTCAAGAACACGAGTAAAATCACCAACGTTTGACGAAAAGTCCTCATGGATCACACACCACAAGCAATTCGAGGCGGCTACTAAGGCGAATAACTGGGCGCCTGAGGAAAAAGCCACTGCACCGACCGTTGCGCTTCGGAAGATGCGTGTGACATTTTGAACACCCTTTCCCCGGATGAATTGGATTATGAACAGTCGGTAAAAAAGTTGCGCTACGGCAAGGCTCATTTAACAGCGGTGTATCACATCGAACTGAAAACCCGTCAGCAGAAACCAATGGAATCCCTACAAGAATTCGAGCCCGATATTGTCAGACTGTCTCGACTGGCCTATCCTAATACTCCAGAAGAATTGATGGAAAGACTGGCATTATCGGCAGACTGACTATATTTCTTCCAATTTATGTTCCAAGCTTTTACTGTTTTCTTCTAATTTGCATTTACTGATGGACTTCGGGACAGTGACACTCAACAAGGAATACGCCTTGATCGACCTAAGACGCTAGCTGATGCATTGGCTCCTGCATTGGAATGTGAAACTGTTAAACGGGCCTATAGCAAACAGGGAAGGCTACTGCGTCAAGAAACGGATTCGTCAGAATATTTAGAATAACCGTCTGCCGAATCATCGAAACTGGAAAGCTAAGATGTTGGAATTGTGGCGAACTAGGCCATACGAGGAGACAATGTAGGAAAAGTACTCCTTCCCCAAGTACTCGACGTCAACAGCAGGAAAACTATATAGGGTCGATGTAACGGGGCAAACGTTGACCCACGGACAAAAAGACCCCGAATTTATCGCATATACGAAGACCTTGAAGCACCAGGATGACAGTCTACTCCTAGGTGGAAAATAATCAATACTGGGGCCACTAAGAGCATAGTAAAACCCAGCGTAGTTGAGGGCTCTAACCAGGTCATGTCAACTAAGTGGGTTCTGCGTACGGCTACCGGAGCGGTTGTTCATGGCTAAGCTAACATGTCACTTGAAATCGGTAAGACTGTCTTTGACCATCGAGTGCTTCTAGCAGATATTGAAGATGACGTAATTATTGGGCTGGACGTTTTACAAAAATACAATTTTGATATGAATTTAATAAGACGCATTCTGACACTGAATGACTAAGAATTCTATTTCATCAAAGATAGACAGGAGGCTGTAACCCGAAAGGTAAATTCTGAAACAGTACCTGTTGAAATAAGTGGAGTGATGGACAGACATTGTAGAAATCTAACCAGTGATCAGAAATGCAAAGTGCAACATCTACTTTTTCAAAATACCGACGTCTTTGAGACTGACAAGAATGGCAGGGAAGGACCAATAACGTAAAACACAAGATCAGTACCGGTAATGCGCAGCGCAGTCAAAGACCTAGACATTTGCCTCTGGACAAGAAGGAAGAAGCAGAGCGAATAATCCGCGAAATGCAGGAGATCGGCATAGTTGAGCCATCATCAGGTCCATGGACTTCCCCGGTAGTATTGGTAAAGAAGAAGGATGGGACAACCCGTTTTTGTGTGGAAATGTTTTCCACACTCGATTTGAAAGGCAGGTACCGGCAAGTTGCTTTTGATACTGCCGACAAGGAAAACACCGCCCTCTCGATCGGCACGGGCAGTTTACAGTTATACCTTTAGGGTTATGCAATGCCCCGGCGACGTTCAAAAGGTTGATGGAGAAAATCTTCAGTGATCAAATTGGTAAGACCTGCTTGGTATACTTGGATGACATTATAGTGATTGGAAGCACTTTTAATGAACACCTGTAGAATTTGCAAGCGGTATTCCAGCGGTTACGTGAGGCCAATTTGAAACTCAGTCCGAAAATGTGCCACCTTTTCCGCAAAGAAGATTCTTATTTCGGACATATTGTATGAGCGAAGGGCGTGACCGCGGATCCGAACAAGATAAAGGCCGTGAAGGAATGACCAGTGCCTGAAAATGTCCACGTCATAAGAAGCTTCTTGGGATTGTGCACGTATTATCGTCGCCAAACATTTGACACATTTAACCGAAAGTGACCGCAAATTTCATTCGGATTCGGATTGTCAAACGGCATTTGAGACTTTGAAGCAGGTTTTAATCACAGCCCCCGTACTGGTATATCCCCGGCCCAATGGAATGTTCATTTTGGACACTGACGCTAGCAATGTGGAAGTGGGAGCCGAAAGAGGTGTTGCAGTATCTTCATGATGGATCATCTTGGTGGCCATTTTGGAGTAAATAAGACGGTTGGGAAAGTTCGAGAGCGATTTTATTGGATAAACTGTAAGGAAGATGTCAAGTATTGGTGTAAGAAGTGTATCACCTGTGCCGCTAGTAATGGACCGCAGAAAAGGCCAAGGGCGCCAATGCGTCAATACAATGTCGGTGGTCCCTTCGAACAAATCACAATCGATGTGACGGGTCCATTCCCAAACTCCGAGAAAGGTAAGAAGTACATCGTGGTCATTATGGACTATCTTACCAAGTGGGCTGAAGCCTATGTCCTTCCGAACCAGGAGTTGGAAACCATAGTTGAGGGGAAAGGGTTGATCAGTCGTTTTGGGGTGTCCTTGGCTGGAGAAGATTATGTTACCAACCTCCGATGAAAGCTTAAGGATATTCACGAGTCGGTTCGTCGACATATGCAGATTGCTGGTGACAGGATTAAAGAAAACTACGATATGAAGGCTACAGCAGGTGGTTACCAAACTGGAGATCTTGTTTGGTTGTATGATCCTCGTCGTCGCCGTGGACTATCTATCTAAGTTCCAGCAGAATTGGGAAAGACTCTTTGAGGTAGTGAAGAGGATTAACGACGTGATCTACCGAATTAAGAAAACTCCTAATGGAAGCCGAAGGTAGTTCATTTTAGGCCCTTGCCTCCATTCGCCGGTGCAAATGAAGAGGAGGCGCGGGCCAGATTATTAAGAACTATTTCTTCCGAGCCCACGTTCGAAGAGTTCATGAAGGAAGGCCCCCATGTTAAAAGGAGATTTGGAGTGACGGAAGAAATCCGACGAGACCTCTTTGCTATATCTAAGGAATATTCTCTGGCCCATTGCGTTTCAAAGGATCTCAGAATGAGCCGTGGTATCGCGTCCGAGCTGAAACGCAGATTTGGCGGTTTGGAGCATCTTGAAGACCAATTACAGAAGGGAAGAAGACTGTTGTGTCTGCCTGACGGCCGACGCAATATCTATCACCTAGTAACTAAAGGAAGATGTTCTGATAGAGACCTTTTGGACGCAGTAATGGAACATCTTCTGGAGAATAACCTACAGATGCTGGCAATTCCGAACCTTGGTTGAGGACTGGACAACCTAGATTGTAGGATTGTATGGAACATGATCGAAGTCCTGTTCGGCCGTACTGGAATAGGCATTTTGGTTTACAGTAGTAACCCGAATCGGACCAATCATGAGAAGACCGTGGACTGTTACTTCTACTGCAGATTCCGGCATGATCCTGCGAAACGGAAAGTGAAAATGTTTCGGGACGAAACATCCTTAAGGAGGGGGCAATGCAGCGAGCACGAGCAAGCACACAAATACACAGAAGGTTCCATAAAGTAAACAAAAGAGTATTTAAAGGATAAGACGATTGCCGAAAGGGGAAGAAATAAATTGACCGTTGCAGAAGTGAATACAGAAATAAATTGACAGTGAAACAAATAGCGCAGTGAATAGTAATATATCAACAGTAGTGTAAATAAATGGAATAATTCGTAACCTAAGTTTAGTAATAATTTAATAGTGTTTTTCAGTTCTTTAATAATTAGTGTAAATAAATAGTTTTTGTCGTTACCAGTCTCAGAAGTTAATTTTGTTAAACCCACGAACTTTACAGTATATATTTGTCTTAAATATTACCGCTGTGTTCAATAAAGTATAAGTGATGGTTTGGTTTCGTAAATAAAACGGTAATGAAACTTGACAAGATTGTCACTAACGTAAACAATTCTAATACTTATATGCGAAACAAAAGCAGAGCTTTTTTATGACGTGCATGGTTGCTAAGAACGTAATAACTGATCGGTTTTGTATTGCACATTCCTAATGAGTGGAAGTATACATATACTCTTGTATGATAAATAAAATAAAATAAAATTCGTTTTTATTGTTGTGATTCAGTTTACATCGAATATTAAAAGAGAAAGTGACCATTTGAACGGAAAATAGTTTTATTAAGTGAAATTGTGGTTTTTGCAATAAAAATTTAGTAGAATAATACTAAAAAATCTTGATGCAAAACAAAGATTAGTTGTAAATGGATCGACAAGAATAAAAAATTGGAACATTAAAGTGTCATTTCATGTCACCCGCATATGATGAGAAAATTAAGATGATCCTGCTGATGATTGGTCATGATACCTTTTTGAAACTCATGGAAGAGCCAGTAAGTAAAAATATTTAATAAACTTCTTTCGGTGCTCCTGAATTTTTTAACGCCAATTATAAAATATACCGCAATTATTCTCCGGGTTTATGTGCAAGAAATTAATTGTAAATTACATTGAAGATTTCTATTAAGAGATAAAAATACTCTCCGTTTAATGTATTTTACGCAATATCATCATAATGAATAATATAAATTTTGCTACAATTCTTGACAATACAAAGTGAATAAAATATATAAGTGTGAAGTTTTTTTGCAGCACATAAATGATCGTAATAATAATACTGCAAGGAGCGAACATATAATCCTTTCAGAAGAGGAAACTAATGATATATTAAAAGATATTTCATGCTCTACTATTGATATTTTTGACGAATTTGAAGAGAAATTAAAAATCGATTCAGATTTTAATAAAAAGAGATGGTAACACATTTATTATATATTAGTATTTCAAACACATAATAAATATATTTACAGGTTAAGAAGATGCTGATCAAAGTTAATCCTGAACCGCGAAGTGGCTCTCAAATATATTCCGAGAAAAATGGTAGTAAAAGAATAACGAAGAGGAATATTACGTAATTACGATTACCTATTAGGTAATAGGTAATAACCTATTAATCTTTCTTTTAATTTCTTTAGGCTCTCATTAAATCCCAATCACATTTATAAGCATCAGTCATTAACAATTTTCTAATCGGGCTAATTAAAGTCCTACTTTGGCTCTGATTAGATTCCTAATTCGGACACTCCTAGGTAGTTACGAACAAGGAAGTGCGTTATTTTTCTAACTGTGGTCTTCTTAGGCTGCCTCATTCGGAACGAGTATGGAACACGATTGGCCTAATAAGGGCCTTAAAAAAACGAACCGAGTTTTCTAGCCAGGATATTGAAGTATTCAGGAGAAATATGAAACGTTACAACTAATTAAACTGGCGGGATAATAGCCTAACATGTTATTGTAATAAAAGTACTAAAAAAACTTTTGCTTTCATTCTCACTACCTAGAGATACTAGTGAGCGAGCAGTATCTTAGACGTACAGTCTTCCAGTAGAAAGAAAGGATTCCGTGGTATAGGTAGGGGTGGTACTTTTAAGACTTGACTTCGGACATGTTACTGTATCATAAATCAGCATATTTTTTTTCAAAAATGTATAAATATCTACCTACATGGAAGGTTCTTGATCCTACTTTGCCCAGTTTCCGATTTCAATCACTGGTCAACGACCTGCATTTGTTTTTACGCTACCTCTTTTAAAGGTGAATACAATGTAGAGTAGAGTCTGGTGTAAAACCACACTGTGGAGCGGATGACCATCTTCAGCTTTTCTTAAGCAATTGTCGGAATGAGTGGTGGTGGTTTCGGAGAAACAAATGACGTGGACGAAATGAAAGTAGGAGAGGACAGAAAGAGTGTATGTGGAATAACTACTGTCCCAGTGAGAGTTTAAATAATTCACAGAAATAACAAGAAACTTAATCCAAGGCAATCGAACAGGTGACATGTTACTATAAAAGTTTGAATATCGCTAAATGTTACGTTTTAGAATTCAGAATTTATCAGTATGAGCTAGTAAATGTAAGGACTGGTGTAAAATGAGAGATTTTAGCATTACAGTTTGGTATGTATATGTTAAACTTTACCAGTGACAAGTAAATACATTGGTTTTTGGTAATAAAACAATATAGTACCTAATATACTTAATTACAATTATGAGCTACGTTACGTACATAATTTTTAAATATTTTTAAAATGCCTTTTCAAAAGCAAAATATAGTAAAATAAACAAAAAAAGTTCTTATCATAAATACTATTATCTGTATTGACTAAGGTAATTATTTAATAATTATTCTGAACATTTGGGAATATCGTCATCTATTAATAATATAATAGAAAGAATTAAAAAGTAATCATGATGACTTAAAAGTGCATTTCTACGTTAAACATGTTTTGAGGCAGTTGTTTCATATGAATTCTTTCCGGCGGTCAAAGACAATTTCTCTTTTTTATGTTATTTGTCTCTTTCTTTTTCTTTATTGTACCGTATTTTACTTTTCAAAACGCACTTTGCATATATTTTAACAGTATGTACCTAGACCTGTAATGATCGACAAGTAATTTCTAATTAAGTAGTGTGGACGGTGGACACGGCGAATATAAAATGTTAGAAGCGTTCGAAAAGTGGTGTTACAGGCGAATGAAGAGGTATTAGAAAGAACAGGAGAACAGAGGACTCAATGGAAGTCAATAAGAAATAGGCGAGATAGGTTGGTAGAACACCTTGTCTTAGAGGTAGACCTAGATTAGATTACTGTTCGCAAATAAGGATGTGGGATGCTCTAGTTTTAGGGAAATATGAAGATTAGCTCAGGATAGAAGAGAGTGGAGGTGCGTGTCCAACCAGTCTTAGGACTGACGACGTTATGATGATGATGAAGTGCGTTTACCATATTGTTTTACTCTCGAAAGCGACATTTACTCATCATCACTGGTACATGCTAGCAAACCAAGTGGCATAAGTAATATAGGCGAAGATGCAAGTCGAGCGCTATCTTGAATTTGTCATTGTAGCTATTTCTACTAGTAACTACTCATACATATACACAAACATATAAATGAAATAGACATGTGTGTCCGTGTATGTCATTTTACAGGGACAACTACTCAGCTCAGACCACTGGCGTTTGTGCGTAATAATAGCCTCCAGTCTCCCATCGTGCACTATGGTGGGTACATATCAGCAGATGTGGTGGTGTGGGAAAAATGGTGTTTAATGGTGGTCGATCAAAGTGTTATAACAAACGTTTCTTCCGTAATGTTTTAAATTTCTCCGGTTCGGTGGGTATACTGGTTTGAGGGTCGACCCCCAGCCACCAAGTATAGTGGGTCATTTAGAATATGCGAAAATGTACTAAAATGTTCATGAACGCATGATCGTTAGCTAGAATGTTGCCGAATGTCGAGAATTATCCTGAGGTAGAATGTTCTAGAGTGGATTTGTCTGGAACAATCGAGAAGGTTTTGGAATAGTATACCAGAACCATTATGTGTATATGGTGGGAATGACTTCCGACACTATATTTTTCTAAATATGTTTGGAATGTTCTATAATGTTCAAGATTTGGGGTGTTTGTGGGTTTAAGGGTCATTCAACTAGAATGCTTTGAATACCTAAGAAGAATCGATAACGTTATAGAATGTTCGAGGACTGTAACGTTTGAGTGGTAAAACTCATTTCTGACTACTAATTATAGTAGAGCATTTTCATAAATTTCGTCTATTGTTCAAAAAGGTGTTTGGAATCTCCTACAATGTTTTTATTTTATACTAATTGAGCATAAATTATCTATAAAATTCCATAGCGTTTGATAAATAAACGGCAAAACTAGGGGCTCTTGAAATTTTCGACGGGCATAGCGATGATTCAAGGAAGTACTTGAACAAATGTCTCAATCAGTATTTTCAATGGGATTTCCTTTAATCTACAACAATTCCTTCGTATGCATATTTCTGTCTAGTCTAACTCAAGTGCAGATTAGCTTAATACGATGAAATTTGTTTTGTTACTATAATTTCAGTTTCTAAGTATATCCGATGCAGCTGTTCTGTATTTCGAATATTCATCGTTTAGTTGGCCTACGTTATGACTTCACTATTCTGCTTTCAATTGCACAAATTAACAAAGAAAGAGACTTATCCACTTGAAACTTTACAGTTACAAAAGGATGAACAAGCCGATATTCGTAACTTGCACCTCATTAACGTAATTCATTTATTCATGCTTACCTGAGTAACGATTCCCGAGAACGCCAATCCCTATTTCTAACAACCGTTCGGAGGGAACTCATGACTATGAGAAAGGCAATCAGTCCATTGAGGGTTGGTCGGTTGCGAGGGTATGTATTCCATAATATTTTCATTCCATATACTACTAGTAGAATACAACCCAGACTGTAAAGAAACACAAGATTAGATGTACCAAAAAGATAATGAACTATAAAAATCGACTTCCTTATTTATTCATGAGCGAAATAGATGTACGAGGGTGGATTGATAAGTTTCCGGCCTGACCAAGAAAAACAAGGTTTTTAAAAATTTTTTTTTTTTATTTCTCAACATAATCTCCTCCAAGGCTGATACATTTCTCATAGCGGTGTTCCAGTCTATTAATGCCATCTCTATAGACTGATTCGTCACGCTCCTCAAAATAACCATTTACAGCTTCGATTACTTCTTCATTGTCCGCAAATCTCTTACCGCCAAGCCATTTTTTGAGATTAGGGAACAGAAAATAGTCACTCGGGGCTAGGTCTGGAGAGTAAGGAGGGTGCGGCATCAATTCAAACTTTAGATCGTTGATTTTAGCCGTCGCAACGATTGACGTGTGAGCTGGTGCGTTATCGTGATGAAACAAGATTTTTTTCTTCGCCAGATGAGGTCGTTTAATTTTCACCTCGTGGCTCAAACGTTGCAATAAGTCTGCGTAGTATTGACCAGTGATAGTATTACCCTTTGCAAGGTAATCAATGTATATAATACCTCTTGCATCCCAAAAAACAGTAGCCATAACCTTGTTCGCCGAAAAAATTGTTTTTGCCTTCTTTGGAGTTGGTTCCCCTGGTCCAATCCACTGTTTAGACTGTTCTTTGGTTTCAGGAGTGTAGTGGTGGACCCACGTTTCGTCAACGGTTACGAATCGACGCAAAAATTCGCTTGGATTACGCTTATACAATGACAAATTTGCGGTAGAAATGTTTTTTCGAATCAATTTTTGGTCGACTGTTAGCAAACGCGGCACCCATCTTGCACAGAGCTTTTCCATATGCAAATGTTGGTGCAAAATATGTTGCACACGTTCATATGACATCTTACAGGTCTCAGCTATCTCACGCACTTTCAATCTGCGGTCTCCCAGCACTATTTGATGAATTTTTTCGATCATATCTGGAGTTGTGACCTCAACGGGGCGTCCTGAGCGAGGCCCATCAGAGGTGCTCACACGACCCTTTTTAAACTCGGAAACCCACTGCTTAACGGTTGAATATGACGGGGAGGATGTCCCCAGTGTTGAGTCCATCTCTTTTTTAATTTCCTTCGGCGTTAACCCCTTCAAATAAAAGTATTTGATGACAGCACGATTTTCCTGCTTTTCCATTTTTACGAAAACCACAGAGGCGTCTTGTTCAGCGTGCTGTCAAACCTACACTAGCAAGGAGATCGGGCTGAAACTATAGCTACAAGCTATCCAAGGATGGTACTATAGAATGTCACCTCAAGGTAGGCCTAGTGGCGTCATCTCTTGGTTAGGCCGGAAACTTATCAATCCACCCTCGTATTACTAAACTAAAACCGTTTCTTTTATCAATCAATGCTGTGTGGTTGGTTCTATATTTTTTGTTTGTTTGTTTGCAATAGGAGAGGGGGTGATAACCTCACAGAATTAATTGCCATGACATTCAAAAAATTTTAAAAAAGACGTTGATACCTTTTTTTTGTCGAATATGAGTTAACATTAGCATTTACTCAACAAAAAACAGTTTAGCAATTAAAGTGGTGGAAATAGTTCTCTTATATTAGCAGGTAATTCGGCTACAATGCTTGCTTTGTGTAAGCCAACAATACTTACTAAAAAAATATATTTATTATTTATTTCCATACTTAATTAACTATTTATCACTCATCAATAAAACATAGTTCTGTCTATGAGATACTAGTTTCTAAATAAAAATAAACTTCAAGATATTCACATACTTTTAAAAGTTAACAATTGTTTCGTCACTCTTGCTTTCATCAGACTTTGAGGTCTTACTTCTAACTTCTAAGGTTACAATGTATTGTAGGTGCTTATTTATAATGTTATTAGGGACAGTTCAGATCAAATTTAAAGATGGAGAATTATTACATTCTGTTTGGTCGTTTAGGAGTATACCTAATTTTTTGTATTTATTTATTTCTAGTTTCTCTAGTAATGTAAGATTACTTCCTTTGGTTGCTAAATGTAAAATATCAAATTTATTATTAGACAGACGTTCTTTTTCTGTGTCGTGATTGGCATAGGCAGAATTTGTCTTGTTTTTAATGTAACTGTTTTTATGCTTTGTTAATCTTTTTTTGAAATTTTTCCCAGTTTGTCTTATATGAACCTCTTGGCAAGAACATATGAATAAAGACGTTTTTCATTCAATTAGTCTGGAGTTTATACATAAGTTGATATGTGGTGGATCTTGCCAAAAGGTCTATATAAAATAAATTGGGAGAAATTTCAACAAAAGATTAACAGAGCATAAGAACAGTTACGTTAAAAACAAGACAAAGTCTACTTACCTGAATCATGTCACAGAAGAAGAACATCTATTTAATAATAAATTTGATATTTTATATTTAGAAACCAAGTGAAATAAACTTACATTACTAGAGGATTTGGAAATAAATTTATACAAAAGTTAAGTATATTGTTAAACGATCAAACGGAGTGTAACATTTCTTCACTTTTAAATTTGTTCCCCTAGTAACATTGTATACATATAAACATCTACAACACATTGTAACATTAGTAATAAGTACTCGAAGTCTGATGAAGTCAACAGTGACGAAAAAATTGTTACTTTTTAAATAAGTGTGAGAAAATCTTGAAAAAAAATCTTGAAGATTTTTACTTTGATATGGATTTTCCTCAAGTACAGATCAACTGTATTCAATATACTGATTTCTATTGAGGTTCTTCAATCTTCAGTAAATTATTCCAATGTTAATTGACTTTAACTTCCTATAAAGATATATATTAGGGTGCTTCAAACAAAATCTTTATTTTTTTTTTCTAACTCTTACCCCCTCAAATGTTTCTATTTGTTGTAAAAACATCCTCGCCAAACATGAGCACTATAGCTCAAATCTAAGGGGTGGCTATTTTTATTTTAGTTTCCCATTTAATTAACATAGGAAAAATTCTTTTTTGTTTTAAATTGAATTTACACATAATTTACGCAATTTTTTCCGAAAAACCGTTTCATATTCTTAAAGCTGAGTCTTTGAGCTTTACAAAACTCTAAGACAAACTATGATTATCTTTACAAAAAGACTAGTTACAGCCATTTAAAAATTACTAAATTTTGAAATTTGAAAAAATAGCTTGCAATTATTTTTTTTTTTCAAAAATAGATAATTAATATAAACAAATATAGAACAAAATTATAATCCATGATTAATTGTAATCATACGATTAGTTCATTTATCTCATTATTATCATGTGTGGTGCCACCTACACTACGTATTGAGAACCATTTTTGAAATTTGAGGGGGTAAGAGTTAGAAAAAAAAATTAAAAATTTTGTTTGAAGCACCCTAATATATATATTTGCTAACAAGAACTCGCATCCCAGGGTTTATATTCTTTTTTATTCTAAACGGGTGTTCACCATTTTGGAAAGATTTCGAACAATGTAGNAAAAAATATACTAAGCATCAAATATTTACCTTGGTATGTAGAGCACCCTTTCAGCAACAACAAAGCCAACGGTTACTAACAAATTTGTAGCAGGAATAAACGGTATTACAAGAAGTAGTAGTCCTAACACCAAAGGACTGTGTTTCTGGCTCTGAAACAAAGAAGAGGAGATGACCTGTAGCTTCTATACATCTGTAAGTACATAATAACAGAACTAAAGTGTTTGACTCTAATAATTCGTATCGAAATAATTGCCCTTTTTTAAGCTCCTGCATTATTAGCATCCTGTAGAGGTATAAAGGACCCCTCAAAAAATTTATCTGCCTAAAATAAATCGTATGTATACACGAAAAAGCATTTTTTGTGAATGGAATATGTTATGACCTTTTAATATTTTTAATGGACAAATTGGTACACTCGCATGTTTTTTGTTTTATCGTTCCAAGGTAACTTGATCGTTAATATACCCGAAAGCTTGAATTCACAAACAATGAATTATAAAAGAGCTGGATTATAGAGAATGAAAAAAGCTTAATGCTAAATGAAATTCTCTTTTACTAGTGATTCAGGCAGGATTGGGGATGTATTATGGAGAGTAAAAAAGTAAAAAGAGAAGTGTATTATTGTTCAGCCAAGCCTCTGTAGGATGACGGTTGCGTCATTTACAAACGATGTATAAGTACTTGATTGTTCAACAGCTGTACACTGATAGTAAATACATAAATAAATAAATGACAATTTTTAAAAATAAGTTATTTTAATGTTCTAAAAGAAAAAAAATAAACATTATATTAAATCAAATCGATCAATTTTTTACATTTTATATGATAGAAAAGCTCGTCGCGATATTTGTCTTTTTAAATTTATTTTATCAAATATATACGTACATTTTTTCTTAGAATTTCTTGTTAACAATGTGGAAACACTCGGTATAGCAACAAACAATTCTAATGTGTAATAATTAAACTTCTTCATTTCAGGAGGGGTAGAGGTAGACCTATATTAGATTAGATTACTGTTCGCAAATAGTTAAGGATGTGGGCTGTTCTGGTTTTAGGGAAATGCAAAGTTTAACTCAGGATAGGAAAGAGATGGAGGTACGTGTCCAACCAGTCTTAGGACTGACGACCTTATGATGATGATGCATATTTAAATTGTAAGTATTTCTTTAATGTAATAAAATGAGTTGCATATAATGTTTATGAATAATACTAAACATCAGCAAATAAAATATAAAATTAAACTGCAACAAAGTTATTGTCAGTAAAAGGCAACCCCCTCCCTTTCGTCAACAACCTTCTACCCTAGGATTCATACATCTAAACGTTTATCTAAAATAGGAATGAATTCATAAAAGTTTCCTTTAGGATGAGTTATTTTCAAGAAAGGCCACATTTTTCTTATTATGATGTACTCGTATATTTATGTTATTAAGAATTTCAAGTTAAAAATAGCGGGTATATATTTTATAAAAGTAACTTAAAAGAGGTGAGCCGTTTTTAGAGAAACTGAATCTACAAATTTTTAGAACAATGAAAAGTTCATGCTAGAGTTTGCAGTGACATTTTGTTGTAATGGAGGTAATTCTTTTATCCGTCCTTTTTCTTTCTCCATTATTTCTTTCAGTGCATGTCTGACGAAGCGAGTTCGTTCTTTAACCAGTAAGTTTCCTAGCCTAGCCATTGTAGCAGCCCAGATACATTTTAACCTTTTGCACGCTTTAGTTTTATTTCGTGGAATACATAGCAAAGCCAAGCCAAGAGATGCCTTCTTTTAACATCATTTATTCAATCCATGTAGTAGTTTCCGTACGGAAGGAAATCGCAAAGAGGGTAACTTACGAGCGGTGAAAATCCTCTTTTACGGAATATGTATTCATGACAAGCTACTCAACCCTCATTTATATTGAATGATAGCTTAAAATTTCATTTGTTTTGTTGTTTTATTTATTGAAAAATCCCTGTAATATAATCATCTGCAGACCGTTCAAAATTTAAAATCTAATTTTTCATTAATTTTTCAATTTTGTGTCGAGGCATAATTATAAGTATCTAGTATCATAAAAATACAAAAAAGGGTAATAGTAAAATGTACAACATTGTCTATATTCTACACAAAAATATCTTTTTATGAATAACACCAACAATCACTTTTAATCATTTTAACATTACGAGGGTGGATTGATAAGTTTCCGGCCTGACCAAGAAAAACAAGGTTTTTAAAAAATTTTTTAAAAAAGTCCAAATCAAAAAAAATATTTTCTTTTTTTTTTTGTAATCAAGTTTGTATTTACACATAAGAGTTTCTTTTTTCAATGGACAAATATCAATGCGAAAAATCAAAGCCAATAGCAAGCGATGTGTCAGCCTTAATGAAAGCACTTTATCAAGGTGAATTTTTTTGGTCAGTACGATGATAACATTAAGTATGAAGAGCATAGATACTGACAACGAAATGCTAATTTATCTCCCTAATCAGAAATTAAATGCTCCGGTTGTTTTTTCAAAAACTATTGTTCTGATAGCTTAAGAATTATTGACCAGAACATTAGCGAAAAAATGTGTAACAATGAAATAGACTTATTTTAGTCAATGTGTAATTAAATGCTCATTAAATGTTTTCGGATAACTACTAATTACGAATGAAATATTTTCAGTATCTTTGTCATAAATAAGCAATTTCACGGCATGGATAAAAGCACTGAAGGGGACCAAAAGAGGATTAAACAACAAAAACCACTGTTTTAATTATGTACTGATTAAGCCTTCCAACAAATTAAATCCTTTGGATTTTTAACTATTTAATTATCTATTATTCTAATAGTTGTTAAATGTAATCAATTAATATCGCTGAACAGGTGCTGTAGTTTTCTTTTCGCCTTAAAAGAACGAAATAAGAATTTAAGTTAAAAACCGAAAGTTGAAAAACGTAAAGTTCATGCTTAGATGATTATTTGTATGTTTCATGTTAAAGGTCCCGTCTTATGCGGTTTGATCTGCGAAAGTTTCATTTAGTCTTCTGTAAAGTGCTTAAAGTAATAAGGAAAAGTTCATGTTCCTAACTTTCTTCAGAAAAGCAAAGACGTTCCGGATGCACTAATGTTTATTTTATTACAATTTCTGGTGTGTTTGTTGGGTTAATTCGAAGCTTCGAATGTAATTTGGAAAGGGCCTCGCATTTTCATTTTCTCCCGCGAGCATTATGGAAATGAAATGCTTCAACATGCTGCCATTATTTTATTCGTTGGAGGTATTTTCACTTTGCAAGCTATTCCAGCGACCTCATNCGTGCTGTCAAACCTACACTAGCAAGGAGATCGGGCTGAAACTATAGCTACAAGCTATCCAAGGATGGTACTATAGAATGTCACCTCAAGGTAGGCCTTGTGGCGTCATCTCTTGGTTAGGCCGGAAACTTATCAATCCACCCTCGTATTAAGAATTTGTTTAGTATAAGCAGAAACAAAAGTCAATACAGGATCGTTTCGCGTGTGTGCGCCTATCCGCACTGATTATGCCAAGGTACGTCCTGGTATGGAGAAGGGTAGCGTCAGGACCGTCTTTAACCCACTGGAGGCCCTAGGCACATAAGGATAACGGGGCCCCAAAAAAACTATTAGATATACAAAATTCTAAATTTATTGAACAATTAATTTTGTTTTTTCCAATCACAATAAATGAATAGATAACTGCAATATAACTCAGAACAGTTACTCTAACTCAGAACAGTTACTCCTTTAGCTTTCATAAGTCAGTACTTAAAATTCTATGTTTATTGAAAAATTTTGATAAAAGTAAAATCGTCAATCAGTTGTTGTCTGTCTTTGAGCAGATCACATTCTCTGGACATTAGCGACATACTGGCCAATCTTTCTTGAAGCGTTGTACTTCTTAATTAATTATTTATTTGGAGAAACTGTGCTCCTCAACGCCATTACTTTTCAACATGCTTAAAAAGATTCTCAAAGCACTTTTTACATTTGGAAATGTGTTTTCAATTTTGTTTTGTAATAAATGGTTCATTTCCTCAAAATAAATACATATATTTATAGGTAATAAATTTTGTTTTTCGGTTGGTCGATGGATCTGGCAGAAACTAGAAAGCCCCCGTCGATTGCGGGGCCCTAGGCACTTGCCCAGAATGCCTAATGGAAACGAGGGGCCTGAGTAGCGTCACTCGTCATTAAAGTGTTGCAGGCTCCGCACTGAATAGAGTCGCAGTTACAAAAATGAATATTGCAAAATCAAGAGATCCTTCGTTAATAATATGTCCACAGTAACTTCGTCGACGGGGGCACCAGAAGGTTAGGATTCGCCAGCGCAGGAATACAATCACTATTCATTGTTTTGACCGCACAACGAAACTTGATTTATGTAGGTACTTTTATCTTTAGTTTATAAGTTTAATTTAAGTTTGTTTGTATCAAAATAAAGTCACTAGTCGACGTTTCTTTTAATGAAAATTAAAGGACTCAATCAGGAATCAAAAGAAGTCACTCATGATATTAAGTAAACGTAAAAGTGCAACTTAAGTGTTTATCATATAATACGGAGAGAGACTAAATGAGGGAAAATGGTAGCAGAAACAAGAAGAAGAGTAGTTAGTAATAAGTAAAAAAAAAATAGATACGACGAAAAGCGAGAAAACCTTCTGAAGGACGTGGTTATAGGTAATAAATAAACAGATATGAGGGAATGTAATGGAATAAATATGAATATCAAGGTAAATGAACGATGCAGTGAAATGATAAGAGAGGAAGACGTAATTATAACATTCGAAGTACACGGGAGAATTAAAAGATATGCTATAGGAAGAATGGCGGAGTGATGTTATACCGAAATATATGGTAAAAGAGGGGAATATTCAGAATGGAAAACAAAGTCTTAGCCAGATTTCACACCGAAGTAACATACTGCGTAGCGTAGCACGATACGTAGCTAGCAGCATGTAACGTGACAAAAAAGATGCAGACATGTTCACATCAAGGTAGCAATCGCATAGATGCATAGAAGATGTCGTCATTGTCGGACGAAGAATTGCTACGGTTCTACTTTGCGCCGCAATAAATAGAAGAAAAAAGCGGAAGAGGATGTGGATACATCCGTATTTATTAGAAAATGTAAATGAACACAGCGTGTTTATTATTTCAAAGCAATTGAATTTACATCCACGAAAATTTCAAAATTTTTATCGGATGGAAAGAAAAAAAACTTTTACAAAACTAGTAAAGGTAATGAAAAATAATTTGACGTTTAAAGACACCAACTACAGGAGGGCAGTGAGTGTCGAAGAACGATATAACGAAGAAAAGACTAAACTTACGAGTTCCTTTCATTATTTTTGCGACTTCATTCCAAGCTACTTCTTTGCATATCTCGGTTACTATATTCAGCAGTTGTATTGTCATACAAGCAATTCTGCTTTTCTATTTCTTGTACAAAGTGTACATTAAAATCATTCATTTTATTACCCTGATGTTTTTGGAAATATGTACTACAACTCAGATGCATTACCTCCAAACTATATTACTTCGAACCAGCAGGGCCAGGCTGCACGGAAATTACAGGTGGCAAATGTATCACCAAACCTATCTTTGCAAGTGGCAGTAGGCATGCTACGTGCCACGGCACTGTTACTTCACGTCAGTGTGTACATCACCATTCGCATAGGTGCGTTTTAAATAGTTTCGCTGCTATTTGCCACGCCACGTGCTACGTTACATGCATTTGCTACTTCAGTGTGAAATCTGGCTAAGGAATTTAAGTACTGTCGAATAAATGACGGGAGGGGAGAACTGCTACCCATCCTAACTCAATCTAACCTAAGTCCGTTCTTTTTCGGAACTCCAGCTATGTTGTATTCGTAAATAACAGGTACTTACCAGTAAACGCATAAAACGCACATTACATAAATATGAACATATCTCATGCTACATACCAAATGCAATATTAGGCAGTGGTGCGGTCTTTTTCTCCAAAATGGCATGTCACTGATGAATAGAATTCGCGGGTAATTACGGAACATTTTTCGGACGGGACGGAATTCGTGTTGTCTGAAATCGCTAAATCAAAGTCGGGACGGAATCAATGTGTGGTGATACATGCATACGACCGGCCGATCAAATTTTGTCCAGTCATTGATGCAATTGACGGAAGGGGGGGGGCAGAAACCGGCATATAACTGTAGTTAGTCACTAATATTTAACTGGCTGGTATATAGATAAGAGCATGTTATTTATGTGTTTAGGATATAATGAGCTTATAGGTTCCTACGATTAAAAATTTTGGTTCTGAAATAAATAAAAGTGACCAAAAATGTAAACAAAAGTTTAAAAAGGGTAACCAACAAATTTTTTTATCAGATTAATAAAATACATGACCACAGCAGCACTCACTTTCTTTGTGTTGTTTCTTACCGTCATCTTATGATCCTATGTAATCAAACAAAAACATTTAATATTAAAAAAGAAATTAGTAGAAAATTAATAAACGCATAAATTTTGAAAAAAATTGTATCTTTGGCCTGGACGACAGCCGAACATCCATACCAATACAATAACCGGACACAATTTAATCTGTCAGTAGTATTTGCAAAACCAAATGCTGATCACAACCATGAACATGCCACTGACGTTCCGATTCTAAGATGCACGCATCAAACTCAACTTTGGGGTGTTTCATTCCCACCAGCCAGTAATGCTGGTGGGCGGGTAGTCCCTCCGGACTATGCCGGAAGGTAGGGCGGAAGGCCCTCTTCAGCCTGCTTTCAGGAATCGTGGGAACGGGTGGGTGGTGGTTTGGGTGAGAAAGATGAGACGGACGAAATGAAGACAGAAGAGAGTGAAAGATTATTGAATATTACTGCCTCAGCATTTACCTAAGTGATCCAAGGAAATCACAGAAAAACTTGGACCAAGGCAGACGGACGCGGAATCGAACCGGCGTCCTCTCGAATGCTAAGCAATGATCTAGACCTCTAGGCCATGCCGCTCGGTACAATAACCGGACACAATTTAATCTGTCGGTAGTATTTGCAAAACCAAATGCTGATCACAACCATGAACATGTCACTGACGTTCCGATTCTAAGATGCACGCATCATTTTACCACCCTTTTTATTTCTTAGGCTAGCTGAATTTCAATGGAGAAGGAGAGGGGGAGCAATATTCAACGGACAATAATTAATGAGTTACTTGAATTTCACCGCACTGTCAATGCTGTGCAAACAGCTGGACTAAATTTAAAAAGTATAATAAATTAATAAATATATATATTAATCACATCATTTCGGTCCTATCCCTAAATGTTTCAATTTAAGCCAAATACTTGTAACTGAATTAAAATACATGCTTAATGAATCGTTTTGTATGATGTATACATAATGTACTGTGCGTGTTAATTGATCAAAAACATAATATGCTTAATTGAACATCATCTAACATTTAAAAGCCAATTGTGACAATACAAGGGCAATTAGTAGAAGTCTAGAACGTATTAGCTACCGTTTTATCACGTTGGTAGTTTCGACATGTTAACATAATTGTGTGCTATAGGATCAAGTGTGGTTTACTATCCAGCCAAACAGTCTATACCGTGGATGAGAGTAAATAAGCTTAAAATTCCATTTACACTGGCTTGTTTTGGTAAACTTCTGACCACAAATTACAAGAATTTGTTGGGAAATTCAATAATGGGAACTGATGCTCGGGTTTAGCAAAGTTTTTTAGCGATGTTCTAAAATTGAGTTGAAATACTTTAAAACTTAAAATCTCATCGGAATGTTTCCATGAATTTAATTTAATGATACAAATTTTATACGGATGCGGTTAAAAAAAATTGATAATCAGAAAAGTGCTTCTTAGAACAATCTTTTCTTTTCTTTTCGACATATGAAAGTTAAACCCTTAAAAAAGTAGAGAACGTTCGAAGAAATCAGAAAAACGTAAAAACCAAATTCAAATTGTTCCTAGCTATCAATTCTAGAGAATTGCCAAGTGTTTGACGGAGCATTAATTGAGCACGGCTCAACCGATTTGACTGATTTATTTTTTATTGTATTCATTGATTGATTGATAGGACAAGGTTTGTGTTAAAGAAAATTTTTGGAAAATTTAGGGGAAAATCCGGACATTTGGATAGTAGCTTTATACGGAAAAACCTTACCTTCATGTTATAAATTTTCCCATTTTGTTTTTGGCCAGATTTACATGAAACTTGATATTTATGCTCATTAGCATAAAATCAAACACCTATTTCAGCATTTTAAAAAATTCTACCACTGAAAAGGGGTGAAAAGCGGTTGTAGCGTTTATATGCTAGATATTTTATTTATAGTCAGATTTACTTAAAACATGATTTTAATGCTCTTTCATATAAAATTAGTGATATACAAAGGTACTTCAACATTTTAAAAAATTCAACCTCTGCAGAAAGCTGAAAGGGGTTTGCAAAGATTGCATGGAACATTATTATTTTTGGTCTTGAAACTTGGTTTTTAAAAAATTCAACCTCCAAAGGGGTTGAGATTTTTGTTTGGGACATATTTTATTTGTGGTTGAGTTTACTTGAGACTTGGTATTCATGCTTTTTGATTAATCAAATGAAAAGAAGTTGTAACGTTTCCATTGGGTATATTTTATTTGTAGTCGGATTTACTCGAAGGTGGCTCTTAATACTCATTGTTGAAATCAAGCAAATACGTGTTTTGGCAATTTTTAAAAATCAACCCTTAAGGATGAAATGTTGTTGCTACGTTTTTATTTGAAATCCAAGATGGCGACATTACCTAAAATTAAAACTTTGTAGAGGTGAATTGGGAGTAAAAGGTTTTACGGAGAAACAATATTAATTTCTGCGAGCGAAGCCGCGGATAAAAGTTAGTATTCAATAATAATGGTAAATGTTATTCTTTGTTTTTGTAAGGTTTTTTTAGTCCACGAGAAATAAGTTATCTGCCTGCGCTGAAGAAGAGATCACTAACACCTTGTTTGTACTGTATGAATCAATTTGCTTAGCACGGGGTAGACCAAATAAGGCATATAATTTTTTTATTCAAACGTCAAAAAAATTAAACAATAATTTATATTTTTTTTATTTTTCAGTGTAATCGAGCCCTCAATAATAAATGTTTGAAGGAGTGACCCAATGATGCTGTTACACTAATCGTTCATTATATACGTACCAATTTTAACGTAATATTTTCTTTTTTTTTTTGTAATCAAGTTTGTATTTACACATAAGAGTTTCTTTTTTCAATGGACAAATATCAATGCGAAAAATCAAAGCCAATAGCAAGCGATGTGTCAGCCTTAATGAAAGCACTTTATCAAGGTGAATTTTTTTGGTCAGTACGATGATAACATTAAGTATGAAGAGCATAGATACTGACAACGAAATGCTAATTTATCTCCCTAATCAGAAATTAAATGCTCCGGTTGTTTTTTCAAAAACTATTGTTCTGATAGCTTAAGAATTATTGACCAGAACATTAGCGAAAAAATGTGTAACAATGAAATAGACTTATTTTAGTCAATGTGTAATTAAATGCTCATTAAATGTTTTCGGATAACTACTAATTACGAATGAAATATTTTCAGTATCTTTGTCATAAATAAGCAATTTCACGGCATGGATAAAAGCACTGAAGGGGACCAAAAGAGGATTAAACAACAAAAACCACTGTTTTAATTATGTACTGATTAAGCCTTCCAACAAATTAAATCCTTTGGATTTTTAACTATTTAATTATCTATTATTCTAATAGTTGTTAAATGTAATCAATTAATATCGCTGAACAGGTGCTGTAGTTTTCTTTTCGCCTTAAAAGAACGAAATAAGAATTTAAGTTAAAAACCGAAAGTTGAAAAACGTAAAGTTCATGCTTAGATGATTATTTGTATGTTTCATGTTAAAGGTCCCGTCTTATGCGGTTTGATCTGCGAAAGTTTCATTTAGTCTTCTGTAAAGTGCTTAAAGTAATAAGGAAAAGTTCATGTTCCTAACTTTCTTCAGAAAAGCAAAGACGTTCCGGATGCACTAATGTTTATTTTATTACAATTTCTGGTGTGTTTGTTGGGTTAATTCGAAGCTTCGAATGTAATTTGGAAAGGGCCTCGCATTTTCATTTTCTCCCGCGAGCATTATGGAAATGAAATGCTTCAACATGCTGCCATTATTTTATTCGTTGGAGGTATTTTCACTTTGCAAGCTATTCCAGCGACCTCATCAAGTTTCAAATCGTATTTGCTACTTCATAAAAGCGCTTGGAGTGAACAAAAGAAAGCCGTTTATTCCATAAGGCCGCTACTGATCCTTTTCCTGAACTAATTGAATGACACGGGTAGATGAACGATAATATGTTTGGGAAACAATATACCTACTTATTGACGTTTTTTGGGCAGCAAAACATAAACATGCACTTCGATTTTACGCTAAAAAAAAAAAAAGAAAAAACAAAATAATGAGCCACTAAACATGTTAAAATTGAAACTTTGTTGCGAAATGAAGTTAGCAATTTTTCACTGGACAGAGTAAATTGTGTTACGTGTTCATTTTGTGTTGATAATTAAATCATTTTTGCTAAGGTAGATTTGATTTTGAAGTAATTCATAAATGTAATTCGTTAAAAACAGAAATGCAAAAATGTTGTAATAATATACATATATATTAACAATTTTAGAAGACTTTTGTAAAGTTTTCAATAGATAAAAGTGAATTAATTTTTAAAAGCAACTAATGAAATTATCTGTAGTCATCATCATAAGGTCGTCAGTTCTAAGACTGGTTGAACACGTAGCTCAGGATAGGAATGAGTGGAGTTTCCTATCCTGAGCTAAACTTCACATTTCCCTAAAACTAGAACAACCCACATCCTTAACTATTTGCGAACAGTTATCTAATCTAAGTCTACCTCTCCCCCCTCCTAATTCCTGTTTCGGCCTCTAATATGTCTCTAACTAGACCTTCATGCCTGAGGTGTCTTACCAATCTATCTCGCCTATTTCTTATTGACTTCTATAGAGTCATCTATTTTCCTATTATTTCTAACACCTCTTCATTTCTAACCTTTTCTATCCACAGTATCGTTATCATTCGTCTGTAACACCACATTTCGAACACTTTTAACATTTTCTTTTCCGCCGCGCTCCTTATCTGTGGTGGTAAAAATTAATGCACTTCAAAATATACATACATATCATTTAATATAAAGAAGCCTAAGGCTGATATGAAGTATCTTTTTCCTCTTTTATGGTTCCATTCCCGAGAAACAATATATTAATCGTTAAAGCGGGATTGTTAGAATATTTTAAGACATTAATTAAAAGACTTTTAGATGGGATTATGAAATATTGCAGAATACATTCTTGTATAAAGATATTGTTTATGTCATCAGCAGAAGAAGCGTAGGTACATGGTGAAGGCAGTTCTTAATGTATGCTGACAGTAACGCAGAAACTCTTTGTACCTAAGTTAACTACACTTGACGTCGACAACACCAAAGGCAAAGAGAAACTTGAGGATGTTGTGTTCAGACACTCAAATGGTCGTAGCAGACAGTGGCGAACGTGAACTCACATTGGGGAGTTCAAACCGAAGTAGGGCTCAAACGTGTGGAAGTACATAACAGCCAAGAGCGGACACTTGACCTAATTTCCTTTTACACATTTAATGTGATTAATAAAAAACGAAAGCCCTCGAATAAATGAAAACTGAAAAATGTAGGTACCGCTACATTAAAAATTACAGAGCAAACAACGATGAAAGGGAATTAAATCTGCTTTGCTACAAGGTGATTAAACAGATCGACAGACACAGAATAGGGATTGCAAATTAAACAGTATCGAAGATGTGACATACCTATCCAAGGCAATATCTACCAGATTTAAAAGGATATGTTGCATAAGAAATTCATCATTGTGTAATTTCATTTATAACAAAAATATAAACAAAAATGTAGAACTAATAATACAGTTGCTGTATAGTGACGTCACTGCCTTGTGTCTTCTTTAACCATGACAGCGTGAGAGAAGAATAAAAATAGCGACAGTGTTTTTAAAAAAATGGTCAGACGTAAGTCGTACTCGCACACTGGAAATTCCTAAGGGGATGTCCATAGAACGTATGACTCTGTATAGAGGCAGACGCTATTCTGAAGTATTTGCGGCATGTGGGCGGAGAAGTTGATACCCGATCAATGTGTATTTTCATTGTTAGAAAAATGAAAGTTTATGTAAGAACGTTTAAGTTATTTGTCAAACATTTATCAAAACTACCTTACTCGGAATTGATTCTATTTCATTAGCGCGTCATAAGGCAGTGTATCAATAAATTACTAACCAAACCGAAGAAGCTTATAAAAAAAGAATATCTACTAGATGACGATGTATTGCCTATATTTGAAAATATACCTAATTTTATATTAAATTAGGTAAAGCAACCTTTCGCTGCGTCATGGACAGTGCATACTATCACAAACTAGAAATGTAAATAGAACCTTATTTCTAATGAGTCAAAAATGTTTAAAAAAGCACTTATTTAAAGGGACAGTGGGATATTCGTCACAGACTTTTACTGTATTATCAGTCATTCAAGCACAGGGTTAACAGTCGAGTCAATGTTTCTGAAGTGCACAATATAAATGCAGCGAAATCTGTCCTTCACGCATTTCGCGATCCAGGATATTTTAAAATACTTCTAACTGTAACATTTCATGTTTGGCGAGGACCTTACAATATGTAACACTAGGACTTCGTTATTATAAGTAAATGTTTGTGGGAGACCGTCGTACTGTTAAGGTCGGATCTTTCGTGCCCTAGAATTATGTCGCAGTTCGAGAGGAAAAATAGCACTTATTTGAGTGTATGTGCGGTGAGCAGATGGGCAATGAATATTTGACTAGCTATGTACTGGAGAGTAATTGCGAGTAGTTTGAATCATTGGAGTTTTTTCACACACCCGTGTAACGTCTTCAAGACTTTTTGTGGTACTTCAGATAAAGATTATTCTATATTGTCAACGGTGAGCGGAAATTTACCAGAAAGTAGACATAGGAAAAGAATAATTTAGTGAGTGGCACTTATGGAAGAAAGTAGTAGAAGTAAAGAAGAAGGAAAAGGACCGATAAAAAGTGGGCTTAGAGACGTCAGATAAGAGGAAGAAATTAAAAAAAGAAAAGTTTGCAGCCTGGAAGAAGAAAAGAAGGAATAGAATAGAAAAGAATTAAAAAAAATTGTTACTGAGATGGACAAATTGGATGTGTTATTGAAATTAGTAGAAGAAGTAAAAGAGAAAAAACCAAGAAAAATGGAGTTTGCTTGATTTTCTTTAGAAACATTTTATCTTCCCGAATCACCATAAGTGTCATTTATTTAAGTTTTAACTTGGTAATTATAGTTGGTCTTGAACAATCCTATACATTTAGTAATGATCACATGAATAGTACTTACTTCAAAATCCATTAAACTTCTTATTACCAATAGTAGCGCACAGATGAAAAATAGGAATGTCACTAAATTTCTTGAATCGGTGACTGAAGTTACTAATGGAATTGATCCCATCTGCCAATCATGCGAAAGAGTTGCAGGGCACAGAAGCAGCCACCAGTTAAATGCCGCTAGATAGCAGAATGTAAGAAATCTGGAACAAAAATATATGAGATGTAGTTACGCTATGCGTAAGTATTAATGTTAGGGTCGCTAAAATAATAAAAAAAGGGAGCACTGCTATCATTTAGAAATATTATATTAAAATAAGTAGGTACCCTCTAGGAAGCATAAAAACATATTTCAAAGTTATTAAAGGAACTTAAACTTGGCAAATTTTTTATTAAAATGTTAAAAACTGATAAATGTTTTGAATAGTGTTTTTTGGAAGGAATAAATTATTGGCACGAAGTTTCTTGTAACGGCAAGGAACTAACCAGAATGATTAGCGTTGCTACAGATGAATTCCTTTTTATCCCCTGCTTGTTTTACCGCAATTTTAACCTGAACTCAAAGGACCAACAACTATAATTAAAAGTTATATTATAAATTAAATAAAAATCCTGTTTTCTTTAAGCGGTCTCTAAATTCCCTGTGTCTAGAGAAATCTACCTAAGTCTGACAACGTTGACCAAAAATCTAACGTTGTTAGTAGATATCTCTTTTCCTTTTATTTACTTATTGCAGAGAGAAAAAGAGACAGCTGATGAGGTACATTCGATTCTGGTGAATATAACCAATCGGAGTCACTTTCTAAATACCGAATTTTTTCGCTTTATATTCGCTCTTTCTTAACTTTATCTTCCCTTACTATCCAGTATTCTTGTTTAACATTTATTTTCATACAATACTATTTTGTCATTTCATTTTATTTAAAGCTATCTCTAACTACTACTTACTACATGCCAATACTGTTATATCATCTGCACATCTATGCATAATAATATTTTGCCCCCGTATATCTAAGCTTACAGTTGTGCTGTCTTTAATGATGTTGATTGCGTCTTCGATGTATATATTAAAAAGTAACGGTGTCAGTATGCATCGCTGTCTGACTCCCTTCTTAATATTTACTTCTCTATGTTGCAGCTCCAGCTCCTATAACTGCCTGTTGCTCTTTATACAAACTATCCTTGTCGTGGTACAATATTGTCAATAGCCTTTGAATCATGTGCGTGGTAAGAGTATATGAGGATGTAGCGACATGAGCATTTTTGTCTAATGCTGTCCCTATGATCACATTATGCATACAAATCTCATACGTGCCTATTGTAATGTTCGTGGGTTTAACAAAATTACTACTAAACTTAGGTTATGAATTATTCTATTTATTTACACTACTGTTGATATATAACTATTCACTGAGCTATTTATTTCACTGCTATCATTGTCAATTTATTTCTCGATTCATTTCTGCAACGGTAATTTATTTCTCCTTACCTCGGCGATCGTCGCTTCCCTTAAATACTCTTTTGTTTACTTTCTGGAAACATCCGGATAGTTTATTTTTTTCTTTGAACTGTTTAGATGCTTTCCCAGAACACAGGTACGACACACACATTTATAAATACGGCGCACATGAAGAAAGGCGCCCGAGGCTAGTCAGCGAATCGATAAGCCGTTCACGCACATGTGTGCACGATCGCACACAAACACACTCGTGCTCGCTACAGTATACACGAACACTATGAAATATTTTTCTATAATACTATAAATACTTCTATCTCTGAAGCTCTTCCCTATATTTTTAAGTATATTTAATATTTTGTTCCATTTAACATTGTCAAAAGCGTTTTAGAAATCTACAAATCTTTTCTATTGTTTTTTCTATTGTTACCCGTAAAATTAGAATGGGTTCCCGCGTTCCTCTATTTCCTCTAAACCCAAACTGATCTTCCTCTAATAGTTCTTCCGCCCTTTATTCCATCCTCCTCTGTACAATTCTAGTCGGGATTTTTGACGCATGGAAAGTTATGCTAATTATTCTAAAACTTTCTCTCTTTGTGGGTATGGTTACTACTACGTTCCGTTTATAAAGCTATGGGACTTTCCCCGTCTTGTAAATGTGACTAACTAGCTTGAATATACGATCTCTAACCTCTTGTCCTGCATGTTTTAAAATTTCTGTCTGTATCCTATCTACACATGGCTCCTCATTATTCTTTAACTCTTCTCTCATAATGGGATAAGCTAACTCATCTATATCCACACTATCTTCCTTCTTTAATATATCTTTGAGCTCATGACCTGCGTATAGGTACTCTAAATATTCTATCCACTTGTCCTTTCCTTATTTTCTACCAAAATGAACCCTGCCTCATTTCTTATATTATTACTACTTTACCCTATATCTCTTAAATTCCCTAACATTTCTATTTCCTAATACAAAAGAACCTGCTATTGCAGAGTTTTTACCTTATTACTGCGTTGAAGTTTCCTACAACTACTAGGTTTCCCTCCCTTTCACTAAGCTTAACATGTCTTCCATTACAACATCAACTGCTTCTACGTTTTCATCATTATAAGATGATGTAGGCATGTAGACCTGCACTATTACCGTTTTTACCGGCTTCGAGTTTAATTTAACCATGAGTATCCTATCGCTTTTTTGTAAATAACTTTCTTGACTTTGCCCTGCTTTCTCACGCATTGCAATACCTACCCCCGAATAACCTTCCACCGATTCTGTATGTACTCTTCTAATGCCTCCACTCTAGAAGTCTCCAGCTTTAGGCCAACAGACTGCATTAATGCCTACCGATCTTCATGATCTCTGCCATCCTGAGTATTGAAAGAGCTGCTGTTCTCTTTCAGGGAGTTAGTATGGTTTCTCTTTCGGTCCAGTTCCCTTAATCATCGAAACTCGCAAGCCGATTCACCCACTGTAGTTTGTACAAGAGCTTCGTCAAGGTTCATGTTCCCTTGGATCGAAGTGGTTAGTTATTTAAGCAAAATACAAGTTTCAAACTTCCTAAAATATACAACTTCTGTTTGTATATTGGGTTAAAAGATAAAAGTTTTTATACATGATTTAGTAGTCAAAGGCAAATTCTTGAATTGAAAGGTAGTAGTGTGCTTGTATCGCACTTATGCAATGTGCCACAGGGGCTGTCGGCCATAAATAATATGTCAGTTCTTGAACCGTATCGGGTAAGGTAGAAATGCTTAGGAGAAAAGAATCTGTTACAATTTTCTACTGCAGATGTAATTTGTATCGGCAATAAATCGTCGAGAAAGCTAAAATTTTTTGAACTAACAAATGTTTTGCAAAATTTGTATTAAATAATAAACGAACTAAATACTTTCTTTTATAACACACAACTTATTAAAACTTGGAGCATTTTGTTGTCTGAGTAGGTACTATTATTTAATTAAAATTTTCAAAGTGTATCACTTATGTCTGCGGGCAATTTCAAGATCATTTAGGATTCACATTTTACCCACTATGAAAATGTCATTATTGGAAATTTGTATTTAATTTTGTTTTTTAAATAAACTGAGAAACGGTTAATTATACTTATTATTATCCAACAATTACAGGCACAAATTATGAAAAATAAATACAAATGTGGTAAAGATAATTTCGCCATTTCCAAAAACTCACAAAATGAATTAGAATTTCAGTTTTTCTTACTGGTTCATTACTTAGGTACCTATTTATCAAGAAATGATTACGCTATTCTGACTTCTCTGTAGCTAGCATCCCAGCTGAACTTTACTATCCTTTCATTGAGAAAAAAAGGTCATGAAGGCAAAGCAAGCTTAACTATTTTTAATATGAAGTTATGAGACCTACAAATTAAGCATTTTATTAGTTGTCCATTTTCGCAGTAGCAGTAGTATGACACACTTTGCTCCAAGCGGTCTTGCCGTTGAGATTGGAAGAAAATGTTTCCAATAAAAAATGTCCCTGGTGAAATGATCCATCTGCGGAAAATAATTTCAGAGATGGCGGACTTCCGGATATACCGGAAGTATACATCAGCTGCCTTATTTTAAATGCAACACCCTGTATATTATTACATTTTTTAATTCAGCATCGATTTTAATGTCCAGTTTATTAAGCATAGTTTTTGCCTGCGTGGTACCTTTTTGGAGTTATTTAGTAATTTCTAGAAAATTGGACGTTTGTAGTACCTTACAAAAATTTTAATATCTCGGCAATTATACTCGATAAAAAGATGCGGCTTTTGCTATTAAAAAGACTATGAAACGCACTTGGCTTTCCATCAATTCCCTTTCGATTTTATTAAGGTTTATTAGGTTCTACGCTTTTCAAAATAATTGCGATTTATTAATTATTTTGTAATATGCAGAGGAAACGGATAGATCCTAGGCGGCATGGGTTCATAGCCGAACATACATGCTGTCATGTTTAATTATTGATAAAATTACTTAAACCCAACACCACACAAACAATTAATGTCATAAAAGATTGCCGTAACTCCACGAGCAGAATTTTCTCAAAATGAAAATGAACAGTTTACAACAACCGCGATACATATTTAATAATTAATTGTAAATAAAGTTCGTTCCAAATATTGTTTATATTGGAGTTTTATTCACTTCGACAATTTTGAAAAAATTCTGTTAATGAAATCACGGCGATCTTTTATGACAGTAATTGTATATCTTAATAAAATCGAAAGAGAATTTAATTTTGTATCCAACGATGTCGAAATGAACATAGCTTCCCATTTGAAAAAAATGAGTTATTGAGAACACCTAAAATTTGAAAATTAATAGTGTTTTTTAATGTGGTTTGAAGGAAATTTTTACAAATAAAAGTGAAGTGTGTTTCATGCTCTTTTCAACAGCGAAAGCCGCATTTTTTTGCGAGATACTAAAATTTTTGTAAAGTACCACAAACGTCAAATTTTTTAGAAATTACTATATAACTCCAAAAAGATACCGCGCAGGCAAAAGGTATGCTTAACTAACTGGACATTAAAATCGATGCTTAATTTAAAAATGTAATAGTATACAGGGTGTTCCGTTTAAAATAAGGCAGCTGGTGTATATATATATCCGGAAGTCCGCCACCTCTGAAATTATTTTCCGCAGGTGGTCAGGGTCATTTTTTATTGGAAACATTTTCTTCCAATTTCAACGGCAAGAGCGCTAGAGAGTAAGGCGCGCTTAATGGAATACTGCATTGGATAACAGCCAGATAATTGCCTTACATGCACCGGGGGCAATACACTATATTAGGTATGTTTAATATAATTATAAGTGCCTTTTCCGCAGACCTCAGTGCCATATAAGCCGTTGGAGTAGGCGCATGCGTTTTGTTTGTGTGAACAAAATATCCCGCGATGAAGCTTTGATAGACGAATATATTATATTGATAATAAGGATAGCGCAGGGTCGTGTCGCCTTTAATAAAAAGAAGTCACTTCTATGCTCGCGAACGGTTAATTTAGAAATTCGAAACAGCTTGTTAAAAGTGTATGTTTGGAGCATGATACGGGTGTGAAATATGGACATTGAGCGCGGCGGAAAAGAAATGATGAGGATAACGTGGATAGAAAAGGTTAGAAATGAAGAGGTATTAGAAAGAATAGGAGAACAAAGGACTCTTTGGAAGTCAATAAGAAATATACGAGATAGGTTGATAGGACACCTTCTCAGGCCATTACAGGCAGAAACAGGAGTTAGGAGGAGTAATGGTAGACTCAGATTGGATAACTGTTTATAAATAGTTAAGGATGTGGGATGTGCTAGTTTTAGGGAAATGCGAAGTTTAGCTCAGGATAGGAAAGAGTGGAGGTAAGTGTCCAACCAGTCTTAGGACTGACGACCTTATGATGATGAACTGATTTCCATTGAATATTTTTACTATTGATTTTAGTTTCAGACAGCTCTTTGTTTCGTTGCATGAATTAGAGTTTATATTGCACTGTTTATTATGTTATGATAAATAGTTTTTATTTAAATAAAAAGGGCATGTATCCGTATCAAAAAGGATAGTCGCCCTATTTATTTTTACGGATAGACGTTCCAAGTATCTGCAACTACAAATTCTTCATTCAACGAAGACAGATTTTTTCGTTTGGTGTTGTTTCCAACTCATTATGACTATAACTTATTTTAAATAAAAAACAGCAAGTTTTTCATGCGTTCAATCTAGGTAAGCAAAATGTTTCTCAAATATAAACGAAAACTAGGCGCACCACACCGTATCACTTGCGTTCGAGAAACTGGATAACAAAGCTAAAAGCACTCAACAAAATATCTGGAATTTGCGGAATATTTGGTGATAATTAATGGTTATGTCAAAATTGATGTTGTTCTATCTTTAAGATAAATAATGATAATTGATTAATATCGTGACTTACCTAATTTAAAGTTTGGTGACTATTTTTGTTGTAAGTACATGTTTCTATAATTTAGTTTTAGTTTAGTAAATTAGTTTCTATTTAAAAAACTAATTGTGAGACGTATATCACTGCACGAGGCAAGTATCCTTCAAAGCATTTTTAACGTTAGGCTACTATCCGCTACAGTAAATAATTCTCCATATGTTGAGAGGTCAAATAAAACAGGATTTACCCAGAGCCAATATTGTGTTAACAAAAATAAACTACTGTAAAAAAAAGAACCTATGTTTTGATATACAGATTGCATTATTCTTAGTAAGTACATATATTTTCTAATAAGCTTTTTTGAAAAGTTGGGCAACTATCCGGCGTTTACCATTTTCATACGTTTGATCAGCTGTATATTTCGGTTCTTATCTTGATATGCGTTTAAGTTACTTCAAGATTTGTTTAATAATCCCAAAATTGTAACGAGCATCCTCTCCCTCACAGTAGATCTACTGTGTAAGATGTATTTTGGTCAAAATAAGCGAGAAGAACGCCTGGAAAGCGAAGGTAATTTTATTTTGGGGTTTACGAACACGAACGATTTCTGAACCAATACTCAGTTGCTGTCGCTAATACTAACTCCCTAACTCCACCAAGTAAGACGAACAGCACATTCGTCATGTCATGAAGAAAATAGAAGTATCTTTTTCACGAATAATCATCCAAAAAGACATCTGTCAGTGGTCTGAATGATTTTGAGAGAAAAGGGGAGGCTTTTGAAGAGAAACTTTTTATGTAAAGCCAAGAGGTAGGGTTGCTGAGTATATTTAGATTGACAGTAAATTCGTTTGAATTTACTCCGGTATAAGTCGGGTGCGCCGAAAGGGCTTGTGCTGAAGCCGACTTTTCCAAAAGATTAATAATTCAGGTATCATATATATCCACGTTAGTAAAGACCCAGAGATCGATTTTGTATAATTTTGAATAAGTGGCGGTTTTCTCTTATAGTCATTTCGTCCAATTTTAATGTATTGTACCTACAACTGTTTTTCCCAATTTCGCCAATAAAATGCAAACTTTTTTCAACTATAACTATCGTATTTATTTTTTAAATTAAAACACGAGCGTCAACGCTTCGGTAATGTTTTCTGGGCTCGAGGCAGCTGATCGTATTTGAAATTTACTTTATTGCCTTATGACTTAAGAATAAATTTGTTGGTAATAAGAAGAGGAAAAAAATATACTACCCATGGAGTAAAAATGTGTTACTACATATCTACCTTGGATGCAATAATGTCGATAGCCCGATTCGAAACTGAATCGATTTCAATCGGAAATAATCAAGTCTACTATTTCTTTGAACGACGTCGTATACACACAAACGCTCTAAAGCTTTTAACTTTAAAGCAGTTTCCAATTATGAAGAAAGTCTTGAAATGAAGGGACATGGACCGCCTAAAGTTCAATTTAATGTAAACAACAAAAAAACAGAAGTAAAGATATCAATCGGTACTTCAATGAATCTACTCCTTATACGAATAGATTTGCGGTTGTGATGTGAAAAATACGTTGTTTTTGTTATACCTGTTATTATTTTCTGAAGGCTCTTTGTGGATAAAAATTGTGTTGTCAGATTGAAAATATTCGAAACAATGCGCACATTAAATTTTTAAATCTTTTATAGGTGTATATATTAGCGTTTACCATATTTTCTAAAATTTGTAATTGACCACAAGGAACCAACCTTAGTGGAATAAATAAAAATGAAAAGTACGTAGTTATGCAAGTATATATTTTATTCGCAACATTACTACTACTACTACTACTTATTGTCGACCTCATTCGGTGAAAAGCTGATGTGTTGCATTTAATCATATAAACCTCCCACAAGAGATGTGATTATATTGATACGGCACGAATTTAATATTTGGAGCAATATTAACAGTAGGTTTTGTTCATACATCCACCAATGATTCCTATTTTACTATTCTGATATTCCGATTTGTTCTAATTCTACAGCGAAATTGTATTAATTTGACAAATATTTAAAAATTATCTTAC
Organism: Agrilus planipennis; assembly: GCF_000699045.2. Taxonomy (NCBI): domain Eukaryota; kingdom Metazoa; phylum Arthropoda; class Insecta; order Coleoptera; family Buprestidae; genus Agrilus; species Agrilus planipennis. The sequence continues at coordinate 944,321 of NW_020439134.1, forward strand.
GTACTATCTTCTCCGATGACACATTAAGATATTTTCAAATAAAAGCAGATATAAAGGGATGAAATGTTCTATATTAATTGTTTAATTCCACCGACGTTCTGCCCTCTAATATAGAGCTTTTCCAAGGTAGAGTACTTAGTTAGGAGACATTGGAATTCTTAAAAAAAAATACTAAGGTATATTAGCTTAATTTATTAATATTGATTTTTGATATCGGTAATTTTACCTTACCTCATGCGTCATGTCATGTCAGTTTTTTAGTATGTACAAGTGTTTACGCTTTGAAAGTGGTAAAGGTTCAATGTTTAACATCATCAGCTATTCTGGTTTACGTCTTTTGGTAGTTATGTTATTTGTTAGGGTGTATGGTGTGTTTAATTTATTATAAGTGTCATTATCATGGACACGTACCCAACTACTTGGAAGTTAGTAATCCTCATTCCGGTTATCCACAGAGATCCTGCTGGGAGAAGCCGCGCTAATTCAGTGGTATGGATGCTCTTGTAGTCTATTTTCTATTCGTGGTTAATAAATTGCTTCCTATTTCTTATTTTTTTTTGTTTATTTTTTTAATAATTTCTTCTTTTATGGATCGTAAGGTTACGGTTACTTCGTGAGTGCTGTTGTTGCCGTGTGTCACTACTACTACTACTACTGCGGAATAGAGGGATACATTAGGGGATGACTGTAGACGCTTATTTATATTGTCGTAAAAGTCGTATTAGTGCTACTCTTCCATGAAAACGTGTTTGTACAATAACTGAGTTGTAAATCAATGGTGCGAAGTGGCTACTCTATAAAATATCCAGTTTCGATGGTTCGCACCAGTATTGAAGTCGGTAAAAAGTGTGCTTCGTTTACACAGTGTAAGTATAATTTTCATATAAAAACACGAAAAACACATTTTATAGTTTATAAGATCAAAAGGAAGTGTTATAATTTAACGCCTCCATTGGACTACTGCCTTTGAAAGACTAACACATAAATAAAAGGGTGAACAATATTTCACCTATCGTAACTTGGACGATAGTGAGATTAGCCAAACTGTATACTCTGTGGATGAGTACATTTTGTATCTTGGTGAGGAAAAGCCATTTCAAGATAGCAGAAGAGAGTACTCATCTGATTTGGGAAGTGAAAGTGTTAGCTTTGAAGTCATTTGAAGCCTCCTCAAAGGTAAAAGAGCCTGAACAAGTTACACAAGATTAGAAGATTAGGGAGCTACTTTGCAGCGAAATGAACAGGAATTGTTTTGTCCCAAGAGTATATTTGTCCCTGGAATACACGAATTTGACCAATGTGAAAGTGATTTGAAGAATGATAGCTTGGCTCCGGAGTCAAAAGGAGTATTAGATTATTTTCTAAGCCTGTTCTAGGAAGAAATAGTAAATATAATTGTTAAAGAAGGTATGCTGCCTAGCCGAGGGCTAAAAATTGGGAAGATATTAATCTTTCAGAAATGTATGTTTTCCTTGCAATAACTATAATATCACTCGTCAAGAAACTTGAAATAAAGGAGTACTCGTCTCAGGATGATTTGCTACGCCAATTTTTCGTACTTTTGTAATAACGAGGATGTGTCGCTGAATGATCGTCTGTATAAAATTGACCAGTTATTGCAGAAATTGAAAATTTCAGAACCAATTTTATCCCCTCCAGAACTTATAGTTATGGATGAGATTGTGATATTGCTCAAAGAAAGGTTGAGTTTTAAACAATATATTAAGAATAAAAGATATCGCTTCAGAATAAAATTTCTACACATTCTTTGTGACTGTGAAACGGATATCGTTTTAGATTTCATCATATATACGGGTAAAACAACCAGTGTAAGCCGAAGAGAATCAGGATGCGCAAGTTACGGGAGCAACTGTTGCAAGACTATTAGGCACTAAATTACGGATAACTTTTATACAAGCCCTTCTCTGTCAAAAACAAAACAAGCTATTGCGGCATGGTACGACAAAACCGAAAACAAATGCCATTATTTGAGAAGCTAAAAACTGATGAATTCGACTGAAGAAGCAGCGAAATCATGCTAGTGCTGAAATGGATGATGTGGTAATAATAATAACAATGCACGAAAGTAAAATTGTCACTTCCTAAAATAAGCAGGGCTACAACAGAAAATATAAAGAATCCCTTATGCATCGTAGAGTACAAGATTATCAGTAGCATTGATTGCAGTCATAAATCAATAAAATGGTATGGCATCACGTAGTCGACTTTTAAAAGTAATCTTGCTTAATAATTTTTACCTTTACTTTCTTTTGGAAGTTTAGTTCTAAGTTTTTTATTACATATTTAGCATTTAAATCTTTAGTTTCTACAATTCAATATCTTTTAAAGAGAACAAGGTTTACCTGTAAAACTGAAAGAAAACAGAATTTAGTCGCTAAACAAAACTCGGGCACTACCCTTAAAAAAAAGATAAAAGCCCAAAAAATTTTAAAATACTTTGGGGTAGCAAAATGAGTTGGTTCTTGAGTCTACCTAATCACCTAGACAGCTCAAAGTTCTCTTTATATAAATGAACAGCAGATCAAGATGATAAATATATATCAAAATAATAATCAAATATAAAAAATATAACGGGCCCCTGGGGTTCAAGCCATGTGCAAAAATCCCAGGGAGGTAGCATGGTTTCCACGCCCAGCTTCCAAAATTGCGCGATCATCCGAACAGCGATTCCCAGCTTCGAACACACCAGCGAGTGCAATAAGTCGCTCCCTCAGAGTAGTAGATAGGATTCAGGTAACGCGCTTTTCTACCAAGGAAAACCCGTTACCCATTGACATTATTTTAGTTAAAAATGTTTTACGCGCTTAATTTCCCTATTAAACGTCTAATGTACCACTCGGTTTGAAGAACCCTGTATGTAAACATGCAAGCTCCACACCTAAAAGATTTGCGTGCCTTAGGACATATCTTCTTGTTGGTTACGCCAATGACTTCCACTTCGTTTATATGGATTATTAAAATTATTGCGCTCTTCATTCTCCTTTTGTAGTAATCGTTAAACTGCCACAGTGTCGCAGTATTTAATAAAGAAATTGTTATTACGAATAAATTAGTAAAAATGTTCCAACGAATTGTCGGATTTAAGAGCTTTTATCCGGCGACGACAGTTATAAATTATGTTAATTAATAACCGTTTTTGTTCCGTTACACAGGCACTTCTCCTTTGAAAATGAATGGGAGCAGAGTAAAGTGAATAGGAAAATTACAAAAACTTTCCTTTTATCCTTATATCATCACTGGAAGTGGACTTTTTACATACAAGCACCCTTACAATGTTCTTGAAAACCAGTCAAGAGTAAAATTGTAATTACGAAGAAATAATTTTGATGTTTTAAGACTCGGCATGGATTATGAGCGTTTTTCTATTACTAAGAATGATCCGTATGCCTTTAGCAATGTTTTAATAGTCGAATGTAAAAGAAACGCCTAAATGGATATCTTGTTTCAGACGCAATTTCAGCAGTTCAATTTGCAAATTTGCATTGAAAAAGATAAGTAAATTGAGAATATCTTACTTCTGATTAGCAATTTATCAAGTCAATGGAATGTGGATCGAGATTTTAAAGTTCTTAATCTTTTCTGCAGAAAATATACATGTATCGTTAATTAACATTATCGGTATTAACTTTTTAAAAAATTTTGTTGAATAATTGAATCCAGATAAAGGGGTAGAGATGTCTTTAATTGCGAATAATAAATCAAGGCTACAAAAATTGATGAAAATTGGGGTATATTCAGTAAGCTGTAAAAATGGTGATATTGTTTATGTAGGTTCTAGTAGATGTTTAATTAAAACGAGATTGAAAAAACATTTATTAATTATAAAAAATTAACAAATAAAATACTGAAAATACCTCTTGTATAAAGCAATAAGGTAAAGAATACAGGCAAAGTTTGATATTGTACATTGAACAAAACTACCAGTTGGATTTACATTATGTTAAATTACTTTGTAAGCAAGCTAAAAGTAAAATACTACACCCACTAGAAAACGTAAAAATTAAGAACACCACAGTCTTAAATAATACTTTAGTCTATTGCCAAACTGATTGATCACTAAACCGCATGTGCTTGTTTCTCTCTTTAGAAACGATGTGTGGCTCTTCTATACCTGTATTTTATCTTATTTAAGAAAATCTACATCGATCCTAAAGCATATTTTTTAATAAAAACAAACAAGAGTTTTTACCAGACTCTTCCTCGAAATTGGGGTTATTACTACATATAATTAGAAATTAGATATATTATTACTCTGCCCTATTTATGAAAATATTTATGAATTTTTTAAACTTCCTTCAGATAGATAATCTTAAAAAATTAATGATTAAAAATTGAAGTTATTTTTATTCTTTAGTTAATAATAAAATAATGAACTATTCATGTGTATTTGGATGTTTGTATGGTATATATCCTTCATAATGTTTTCATTATCATCGTCATCATTATTTTCCTGGTCTTCTCAGTTTTCATTATTGTTATTATTATGTTTGGACTATGCACATTGCATGTTACATATCTACTCTTAGCTCGTGTACTTACAATCGTAGGAACCCAGTTAAAAAAAGCATTTTTTTTATTCAAAATATATAAAAAAAAAATAAATAAAGTGGGTACACATTTCTGTAAATGTAGCCTGCGGCGGCGGATCGATGGTGCGGTACCTTTTTACATCTTTGACGCTGATAACCGCGGAGCCATAAATCGTTCAACGAACAAGACATGAGATAAAAGGTTACACATATATACACAAGGCTGTAACAGAAGAAAACTACGGGAAGGTTCCGGAATAAATCAAAAACAATCTGACTGAAGAAATATATATTAACAAGAGAAACTACTCAAAAAAAGAAAGGTGTTTTAGATATATGAAAACTAGAAATCCAAACGGTGAAATATTTGTTTTTAATTGTATTGCATAATATAAAAGTAATCCTTATCTACATTTAAGTAACTATGCCACCAGTAATCTCCTTATGAAACATCCTTTACAGAAGCATAAATAAAGAAAAAAATGCTTTATAATGTTACAGAACAGTTTCCAATTCTAACAATTTTGTTTCTGATGGTTTTTAATATCTACGTACTACACATGTATTCGGTGTGTACCAAGAAAAGTATTTTCCATTAAATATATAAAAATGTCAAAATATAAAAAAAAATATGCCAATAAAAACAGAACATAGAAGGCTTTATTAAAGTTTTGGGATGCGCCTGGAAGCTTTTTGAACTTATTGCCGAGAGTAATTAATATATAGTAGTTTTAAATCATAGTGCTTTCATATTCTGAATATTATTACAAAATGGGTAAAATCTCTCTAATCAGAACCAGTTAACTTGTCGATCTTGGTGTATTATTTAATAAAAAATATTTCAAGCCTTTAAAAAACAAAACTTATTAAGCATACAACTCGAGTAAAACGTCAATAACAGGTAAGTTTTCGCAGTGGTTATCATAATATCGGTTTCGTTTCTTTGATGTTTTTAGAGACATGTCGCTGTTTTCCAGAAGGCTAATTTCCGACTAGAAAATACGTAGTTTTTTTTTAATTTTCTCAAAAATAACGACTGGTAAATAATCTATACACTTTTAATACATCAGTACAATAAGGTTCTTAATCAATCTACCTGGAATAGTGTAGTAAACGCGAACACGACGTAATCGTGGGCAGCATTACCTTTTCATGAACTACAAAAGAAAACGGAAAAAACGAAAGCCTTGAAACTAGTGACAAACAAATTCCTCGTCACAAGCTTCTCGTCGAAGTTAACAGTTTTTGATATACTTAATAATTTTAAACACCTATAGAAAGTATCGATCGAGATATAAAGACCCGGCAATTAGCTAAGTTGAGTACAACTCACTGAGCCGTCTAGATTCACAGCTTTGTGTTGGCAAATGGAGGTATAGGATGTGGTGTTGGCTTCCGAAGTGGTGCACAAAATTGCCTCATGTGGTCTAGTTCAGTAATATAATGAATACCGCAACGTCACTCGACCGACAAAGGCCTCGAGAATTTATTTGCTATACTATACAGTCCAAAATGACCGGGAAAAAATGCTTTCGCACAAGTATGTTAGCATTTATTATATAAATGCATCTTAGTAATTAACACGCAAACATATTGTTTCACGTATTTAGGCAACCCAACATACACAGTGGCTAAGAAGACCAGGTTTCTAGACGGCATACACTCGATCATTACAGAACATGACCAGCCTCCATAAATAGTTGTCGCGAGATAGAGTTAGTCAGTGTTGCCAATTCGAGGGATTTATCCTGATTCGAGGGATTTTTGAGGTTCTCGAGGGATAAAGGGATTTTTCCTTATTTTTGCGGGATTTTTTGTAATTTGCCATTTTCTGGTTGGTTTTGTTTGATTTTGTTGACCTGATATTATATTACGAAGGCGCTCATTTTTCTAATTGTAAACGTAAAATTTTGTCAGCTATAATCGTATAATGCTGTACGATGAAACGGTTGATATACGACGGCGACGTGCGTTCAAGTCTACTGGTGCAGCCTGCAGGTACCTGCTCAAGTCCCTACGATAAATTGTCTTGAACTTTTTTGAATTGTATATTGTTTTCGTATCATTGTATGGNCAATTTAGGAAAATAGAAAAAATCCTTGGATGTTAGATCTCAGAACTAGTTAAGTCTACTAACAGTGATGTGGAATCTAACTGACGGCTGATCCCAAAATACTGTTTACTCAAAAATGGCATCTCGTAGAACAATCTTATAAGAATGCATTATGTGTTTATTGTTCCTAGAGGTTTACCGTTTAAGTTGTCCCGTTTAAAACACAACTTATAGGTTATGAAACATATTTACTAGATCTAAATAATAAAATGATTCAGATAAAAGTAAGAATTGAACAATGGAAGGGAATTTAATTTGAATTGTCAACGAAATTTGTGGTAAATTGCATAGCAATGTTAGGGAAAACTCGAAAAAAGTCAGCAAAAAAAAAACAAAAGAAAGACCATTGTAATACTTCGGGGAAAGAATTGCTTTTATTAGAAACCACTTTAGGTGATGAAAGAAACTTTCGTAACAGCATGAAAAAAAGTGAAGTAAACGAAGAACAAGAAAACGAAATTGAAGAGAAAATTATTGAAAGATAAAATATACCCAAAGCATCTTAATTGTTAAATTAGCCCAATTTTTCGACTGAAAATAAAATTTGACAGTTACTTATAGAAGAAATAAATATACAGTTACTCACAAATATATATAGCTATATACTATAAGTAGCTAATATATCCAACCATTGTGACAGAGTGGGTATAACAACGAAACATACCTCAAAAATTAAAAATTAAAAGGAATACTCACCCCTAATTATCACAAACAATTTTATTTGAGGGGACACGTGTTTCGCCCACTTCATACGTGGGCATTATCCCGGAAAGAAGCCGAATGCACTTCCATCTTGTAAAAAAAAGTAAAAGTGAAAAAGAAAAGCGTACCTTTTATAAAAAATGTTGAAATTGCCCGTCATTCGCTTCAATGCAACACTGACAGCGCCGTACCCAGTTGCTTCGAATTTTGGCCCAGATACGGGGAATATTTCGAATTATACGAAATGTAACTCACCACCAACTGACGATTGAATAAGAACCCTACTAGAATGCACTTTCACAATACTAATTGTCCTTATTGTAATAATCATTTATGAAATATATTAATATCTATTCCTTTGCTAGTTATACATGCTCTCATCAGGCACCCCCTGCCGGTAGACAATTTACAAACTTTGTTCAATGACATCTAGTGATTTTAAATTCCTGATAAACATGGGTGGTTTAAAGATTGCAAAACATAAATGCTAGAAAAACAATTCCTATTTAAAAAAATATTAGCAGTGAGTGATCATTTTCTCTTGCTTTCTTACATCTGTACTTTTTCGTCACGGTAGCGAATGCAATTCCTATTTCTTTGAATGTATTAATTTCTTTATATATNAGATAACTACATACAATAAAATTATCGGTATTATACTATCGACACGAAAAGTTGTCCATGTTTACAAAAATATATATTTTTGTGAAAATGTATATTTCTTTTTCGAATAAACGATTAAATTAACGAATTAAAAAATAATAATAGTAATAAGTTGGAGGGATTTTTAGAGAAGATATGGGACTTTTTGGACCTGCGCTAGGAGGGATTTTTCGAGAAAATATGGGATTTTTTGGACCTGTGCGTGGGATTTTTTCCTGTAGTAGGTTGGCAACTGGAGTGAGTTAGTATGAGAATGAGTTCGAGCCGATATAAAGCGAAGAAGTGACAAAGTGTTCATATAGTGATGAATTGATAACTAATCAATAATAGAAGTATTAATTAGACAACAAATAGTTAAGTAAAAGTAGTAATAGTTGCGAGAAGGTATTTAAATACGTGACTATATACAGGGTGCCCCATTTATAATAATTAAAGAAACATGGCTTCCTGACACAAAATACAACAAAAAAGTGTTATACAATTTTTCAATCCAGTGACAATTGATCTCGCAAATCAGCTTTGTAAATTTGAACGTACAATTTGTGTCATTACGGGCCTGGATCTAGGCGACTAACGTCGTTCAGCTGATCTAGTGTAGATGTAACAAGTACCTACCGGGAAGAAGCCGAATGCACTTCCATCTTGTAAAAAAAGGGTAAAAGTGAAAAAAAAATGCGTACCTTTAATAAAAAATGTTGAAATTGTCCGCCGTTCGTTTCAATGTAGCACTAACAACGACGTACCCAGTTGCTGCGAATTTTGGCCCAGATACCGGGAATATTTCGAATTATACAATAGGCATTGGTAATGTAACTCACCACCAACTGACGGTTGAATAAGAACCCTATTAGAATGCACTATCACACTTCTAATTGTCCTTATTGTAATAGTCTTTTATGAAATGACCACTAATTTTTTTTTTTGTTTCAAAAGTCAAAAGTGTTATAACATTTTATGTTCCAAATGTCCGTAGGAATCTGTGGTATAAATATTAATTATTATAACTGGGACACCCTATATAA
>NW_020439134.1:954232-957313 GCF_000699045.2 Agrilus planipennis
ATTTAAATTACATGCTGTAAAGGGCCATATTGATCTATATTAAATGCACAATGTATTTAAGGTACTTAATTGGATAAGAATTAATGCTGTATTGCCTACAATCGCTTCGTAAATAAGTCATTATTTCTCATAAAAAGTAAAGGATAAAAATGGTTATTGTGGGTTATCCCTAAGAAATAGACATATACCATCGCGGACTTTTTTTTAGACCCTTTTGAGATGTACAATATTGTAGTACATTATTTTGATCTATTTCGTAGGGTTCAGCTAGCGTTTGCAATGTAAGCGCAAAAAATGTGTTTATTTACGACATCACATTAGAAACCTCTAAAATTATCAGTGTTTCCCCGCTATATTATGCATCTATTATACATATAAACCTTCCTCTTGAATCACTCTATTGTTTAAAATAAAAACCGCATCCAAATCCGTTGCGTAATTTTAAAGATTTAAGCATACATAGGGACAGACAGCGGGAAAGCAACTTTGTTTTATACTATGTAGTGATGCTCCGGTCTTCTCATGTTTCACTGTTGATTAAGTGAAGGTGAGTTTATGCCAGTGAACCATACTATTTTTTATGTATTGTAGAAGCTATTTTACTTTTTCTTATTGACTTCTATAACGCCCTATGTTCTTCTCTTTTTAATACCTCCCCATTCATAACCTTTTCTATCCACGCTATTTTTAACATCGTCATATAGCACCATATCTCAAACACTATCAACTTTTCTTTTTCCGCAGCGCCCGCGTTTCGCAATCATACAGAGTCGTGCTCCAAACATACACATAAGTATCTTTAATGTGTACATATTTTTATTTCAATTTAGGAAAATAGAAAAAATCCTTGGATGTTAGATCTCAGAACTAGTTAAGTCTACTAACAGTGATGTGGAATCTAACTGACGGCTGATCCCAAAATACTGTTTACTCAAAAATGGCATCTCGTAGAACAATCTTATAAGAATGCATTATGTGTTTATTGTTCCTAGAGGTTTACCGTTTAAGTTGTCCCGTTTAAAACACAACTTATAGGTTATGAAACATATTTACTAGATCTAAATAATAAAATGATTCAGATAAAAGTAAGAATTGAACAATGGAAGGGAATTTAATTTGAATTGTCAACGAAATTTGTGGTAAATTGCATAGCAATGTTAGGGAAAACTCGAAAAAAGTCAGCAAAAAAAAAACAAAAGAAAGACCATTGTAATACTTCGGGGAAAGAATTGCTTTTATTAGAAACCACTTTAGGTGATGAAAGAAACTTTCGTAACAGCATGAAAAAAAGTGAAGTAAACGAAGAACAAGAAAACGAAATTGAAGAGAAAATTATTGAAAGATAAAATATACCCAAAGCATCTTAATTGTTAAATTAGCCCAATTTTTCGACTGAAAATAAAATTTGACAGTTACTTATAGAAGAAATAAATATACAGTTACTCACAAATATATATAGCTATATACTATAAGTAGCTAATATATCCAACCATTGTGACAGAGTGGGTATAACAACGAAACATACCTCAAAAATTAAAAATTAAAAGGAATACTCACCCCTAATTATCACAAACAATTTTATTTGAGGGGACACGTGTTTCGCCCACTTCATACGTGGGCATTATCAACGCGAGACACGTGTCCGCTCAAAAAGTTATTGTGGTAATTAGAGGTGAGTTTTCTTTTTAATTTTTTATTAATTNTTAGGGGTGAGTATTCCTTTTAATTTTTAATTAATATTTACCACAGTCTCCTCTTTCTAATTTAATACCTCAAAAAGTACTCGTATGTACAATGTTAATATTCACTGAATGAATCATTTCAAAAGTAATCTAGAACTTTCTTGGTTTCCGGACTTCCGATTTAGTTTTAATAGCAATCCTATTAATATAGATACCCACTGTATTTTATTAGTGTGTCCATTATTTTGCAAATTAATTCTGTCTGACACCTTCATTCAAATTTACAAAACTCAAGAAAACCTTTTTTTCTTGCACACTTATTATCTTACTATATAGTGAAATAAAAACAATCGTGTTACTTTCACTTTCTTATCAGTAATAAAATTCCTTTCTTTAAATGGGTACAAGATTTAATCATCGATTGATAACAGTTCTGTAAGAAATGTTACCTCATTTTTCTATTAAACTGAGTTAATAGTTACAGGATGTAACTGAAATAAGTGCATAGCTTTGGGTGTTTCTCCAAGATGCAAAACGGAATCACACGGTGAGTACACTGACAAAGAGACAAAAGCATTTGTAAGAAAACCGCAGGTTACAATCCGAAACCTGATTTGACAACGTGACCGTAGTTGAATTAAGTACAAACTGCGATAAGGACTGAGCCGCTACATAGGGATGAAATGCAAACTAAACAGTAACGCTTGTTCAACGCTTAAAGTAAACAGAAACAACAAACAATAACTTAATGCTTACTTATCGACAAGTTATTGGTTTCGGGTACACCAATTAACAGGCACATTACAAAAACTGTTCGAAATTAAAAGCGCGTGGTAGAAGACAAGGTTCAAGACGGCTATCAAAATTATTTCAAATTAGCGCATAGACGTCAGGTATTTGGTGAATTGCATCTGAGCGATCCTTGCACGATTGTGCACACCATTAGTATTGTGCACTGACGATTGATACACGCGCTTTTTCATACAACCACATACAAGAAAATTCTGTGTGCCTGATAAAAAATTTTACATGGTGCTTGTTAAGTGCTTATTCCATTATTGTTAGAGCTTCGATCTCTCTCTGACTCAAGGAAATTTAGGAATTCCTGACTTAGTGTCCCGAGGTAATTTGTTTTTGGTTATCTTTTGGTTATTTGCTTTTTGCTTCAATTATCTTTTAGTATTTTTTCCTTGTCTGTTCATACATAACGTAATTTAAAAATAACACACAGAAGTTATTAGGTACGTTAAAGATTTCTACGGATAATTGAAATAACTTACGTAGGTATTCAATATGTAACTTGCGAAAATATTTATATCATCAGGTCATACCATTGGTCCTTTTTTAGACAGATAGTTGTAAGTATTAATACATATAATATTGCTATGTCCCTGCATTT